>NW_022436952.1:15794133-15888361 GCF_009761245.1 Sapajus apella | reverse complement strand
ACCTCCACCTCCCGAGTTCAAGCAATTCTCCTGTCTCAGCCTCCTGAGTAGCTGGGACTACAGGCATGCACCACTATGCCAGGCTAACTTTTGCATTTTTAGTAGAGAGACAGGGTTTCACCATGTTGACCAGGCTGGTCTGTAACTCCTGACCTCAAGTAATCTGGCTGCCTTGGCCTCCCAAAGTGCTGGGATGACAGGCATGAGCCACTGCCCCCTCTTTGCATTTCTGTAGTATGTAGTGAACCTTAAATGAATGGTAGTGCAAATTAAAATGTGTCTTATGACCAGGCATGCTGCTTTTTATATGTGCAGCAGCAGTTTGTGCCTATCCAGTGTGAACTCCTTCTGCTTCAGGTAACAGGGCCCCCATTTTCCTCAGGTGAGCTGCCTGCCCCATGATCAATCAGTCCCTGTAGCTGAGATGAAGCTGATCCATCCGCTTTTCCGGGAGTGGGCATATGACTCCCATCTGACCAATCATAGCATAGGGATTCGATGGGAGATGGGCTTGTTACTCAAGCTGGGCCAATCAGAAGCAGACAGCAGTAATCCAGGGACACTGACAGGCCCTCTTGGGGATCATGGGCTTCTTTTCTGCTGTGATTGCTAAACAGAAGAAACATCAGGCTGAGGTTGCTGGGCCCATTTTGCCACCACATGGGGAGAGGCTGCCTAAGAATGATGCCTTTGGGAGGTAGGGGAGGAAGCTAGACAGGAGAGCTGGGGATGCTGGCTTTGCTGGAGGCTGGCCTGGGTGCAGAAGAAAGTCATCTGGGGAACAGCACTGCATGGGCACAGCTGGCCCAGGGAGAACCCAGGCTAGGGCTGGTACTGGTACGCCCAATTCACAGTCACCTGGCACAGGTGGCCAAGGCCACAGCACAGCATCTGGCTGCCACCTGACTTGTGGCTTCAGAGCAGAGCCCCAGCTCCTGGCAGGAGACTCTGAGAGTGGGGCAGTCTGGCCAGTGGCAGGCTGGATGCCAGGGCCCAGGGAGCAGCACTGCAGTATGCTGAGAAGAATATAAAATCTGTAATGAGACCTGGTGACAACCATTTTCTAGATGGGAAAATCTACACTTTGCTTGGTTTCTGTTTCATCTGTAAAATGGAATGATACTCTTTCTTTCTTGCTTGCTTGCTTTTTTGAGATGGAGTTTCGCTCTTGTTGCCCAGGCTGGAGTGCAATGGCGCAATCTCAGCTCACCACAACCTCTGCCTTCTGGTTTCAAGCGATTCTCCTGCCTCAGTCTCCCTAGTAGCTGGGATTGTAGGCGTGAGCCACCACACCTGGCTAATTTTGTATTTTTTTGTAGAGACGGGGTTTCTCCATGTTGGTAAGGCTGGTCTCAAATTCCTGATCTCGGGTGATCCTCCCTTCTCAGCCTCCCAAAGTGCTGGGATTATAGGCATGAGGGACCATAGAAAATATTTGCTGACTTTTTAAAAATGGAGACTGCCCTTATATTTGACATCCGCTAAGACTGCCTAGGCCATCTAAGAATCATCTACTTGGGAGAAAGGTCAAACTGTGTGGCTGAATGGAAAGGCTACTAGACTTGAAGTCAAAAGATCCAGGTCGAGTTCTGGCTTTGTCCCCCATGCCTGCATGACACAGAGCAAGCCCCTTCATTTCTACAAGCCTCAGCTTCTTCATCTGTAAAATAGGGCTAATACTTCAACTGGCCTGTAAGGATGTGGTCCAGTTTAGAAAGTTCTGGTGGTACTGGAAGCCCTAGAGCAAGGGCATCCATCCGAGGCAGCCCAAGAGGACCAGTTGGAGCAGGGAGCCGGATGTTGGGCTCAGGGCAGCCGAAGGCAAGGCCGGGAAAAGTGCTGTCGAGTGCCCAGTGTGACAGGCAAGGCGAGGAGAGACACAGGATTGTGAGCACGGGAGGGCGAAATGGGTGGAAGAAGGCCAGGGACACGCTTCAGAACCAAGCCTCTGTGGACAAGCTGAAATGTTCCCTCGTAGGACATTCTCAATGCAGTCTAGTAGGTAACATTTATTGAGCACTTACCGTCTGCCCAGGGCTATTCTAAGTGGTTTCATGGGTAGTTCCCTTAATCCTCACAGAAACCTTGGGTGGGTGCTATTTTTTTAAATTCCCATTTCGCGTATTAGGAAACCAACACACAAAAATCACACAGGAGTTTAACTTGTGGCTCGAATTCTTAATGAGCCGAATCACTGTTGGAACGCAAAACAGGAGTGGTTATAGTGACCTAAAAAAAGAATATGTTTAAATGCATTTTATACATTGTAAAGTGCCAGCTAATACGTGAAATGTTGTTCAATTCAAAGCATTCAGGGAATTTCTTTTGACCTCTAGTAACTCTCCAGAAGCAGCATATTGGATAATCATGGTTAAGAAAAGCCACATCTCTTACTGAGCCTGGCCCTGGAGATGGCACTCTCCCCCGGGAGGTTTTTGGGGCCACATAGGGCAGTGGCTGCACAAATTTGGTGGCCAGTTTGATCTCCACGGCTCCCTGGACTCCCTGCTGCCCATGTTCGCTCGAGAAATCAATGTCTGCTGAGGGCTTCCTCAGTCAAATTCAGCTCAGGCTTAGGGAACGCTGGGGCTGTAGGGCAGATGGCAGAGCCCACGTCTGGGATCTGAATGCTCCTGCCCCTCTTGATCACAGCATTTCAGAGCTGGAAGTCTCCTGGAATTCTCCCCAGTCCATAAGAGTTGCCAGGCATGGATAGAGCTAACGTTGCACTGAGGGACTCCCTCTGACAGATAGCAGGAATGTGCTGTGCTGTGAGCTTCCGGACACAGGCATGGTGACCTGCTGCAGGGCTCTGCAGCCCAGGAGTGGGAGGCCTTAGGCTGACCTCGCCAAGACCCACAGTGAAGACAGAGGAACGATGTGTGGATGGGAAATTCTGGGGAGCCAGGCAGAGCAGAAGGGAAATGCATGACTAAGTTCAGGGAGGGAGGCAGCAAGGAAGGTGGGGGTGGAGGAGGCCACAGAGCAATGCCAGAAGAGGAGAGATCCCAAGTGGAGAGGGTAAAAGGGGATGGGGTGAAGGGCCGCAATGAAGGCAAAGGGCCAGCAGTGACCAGAGGGCGCTAGAGAGATGAGGGCGTGGAGGTGGATGGAGTCTCAGCTGAGATAGTGTAACGGTGCTTTTTGATGTAAAGATGCTCAGAAACAACTGGGGAAGATCTTTGAAGGTTCTCCACAAAGGAATTTGAGGTGTTGGAACGAGTGGAGGGAGGGATAAGACCACGAGACCCAGAGTGTCATGGGGAATGAATGACACCATCAGGAAGATCGAGGACAGCATATGCGAGTGACTTGGACTCCCCAAGGGGAGTCGCCACCTGTGATGAGGTGGGGGGCTGGAAGGCAGCCTCAGTGGTGGGAATGGATGGACCTAACTCCAGGCCACAGGCAGAAGTCCAGTTGGATGGATGGAAAGCGAGCCAGGCAAAATAGCAAAAGGCAACAGGTCTAGTTCCCGAAAAGGATTTCCAGGTAAATGAGGACAAGAACAGCCAAGGGGACTCTAGGGAGAGCAGCAGATAAAGGATAAAGGGGTCATCTGGGAAGGCAGGCGCAAGCTTGGGGAGCCGAATGGGGAGAGGGGAGCAAGGCCCTGGGCAGGCTGGCAAGAAGGGAACCCAGCACTGGAGCTGAACCAGGAGAGGAGCCTGGATTCCAGAAGCCAGCTGTGTACTCCAGGTCAGGGAATGATATTGCTGGGTCTGTTGACTGAGTTCACTTGGGCCTAAGCACCAGCCCAGGGTTCCCTATCTTACTGAGGACTGACAGGAAGTACACAGGGTATCAGGTGGAAGATCCTCGAATCCAGGCCCACATTATTGGGCTCAGTCAACAAGCCAGCCTTGAAACACATCTGAGATCTCACCTCCTGAACCAATGGGGCTGAATGGGGAAAGGCCACTGCCAGAGACCCAGGAGCCCTTTCATAGGCTGGCGCCTCCCAAAGGGCTCTTCTGTGGTGGTAACAAGCCAGTGGTGATACAGGCACCCCTGATTTACAGGTTTTGCAGGGAATTCTCACTACTGTCTCACGTTGCCAAAACAAAGACAGCACCTCTCAGAAACACAAAAGCGTGATGGAAACCTACACTGTGCCACAGAGAGCACAGGAGACTTTCTGACCCGGACCCTTCCCCTTGCTGTTGGTCCTGGGCTTCCCTCAGACCCTTCCTCCTGCCTTTCAGAACCACAGGCCACAGTGCCATTCATGCCTCCACCTCCCCCACTCCCCCAACACACACACACACACACACACACACACACACACACACACACACACACCCCACCTTCAGGAAAGCAGGAATTGTGAGCCCAGGGAGGATATGGAGCGAGAAAAGCCCTCCTCTCCTCGCTGTCTCTCCTCCAAACCCCAGCACCAACAGGCAGAAGGAGAAGGGGCCACGGTGCTGAAACAGTAACAGAGCATGAGAGCAAAGGGGCTTCCGATCACATCCTTCTGTCGTCTTCTCCAGTCCCTGGGCCGCCCCAGCCAAATCCCCAGGAGCACCCTGGCCAAGGCTCACTCAAGGTCAGGAGCAGCATGAGGCTGAGGTACATCCCCTGCTCTAGGAGGAGGAAGCAAGTTCTTGCCATCTGAGCTGGAATTGCAATGGCAACAATACCTCCAAGATGAGATTATAGTTCTCAGATGGCCTTCTATCTCGGGGTCACAAAAGGCCAACATAGGTTTCTGTGGATTGAGATGTGACATACCCCCTGTAGGAAGTCAATCAGTCTGCTTTTTACCTTTCATTAATTCAGAAGAATTTACTGAGTGCCAACGACCAGCTAGGCAGAGTCCCTGCCCTCAAGGAGCTATACAGACTAGAGGTAAACACAGAAATAGACAGAAATCCTGTGTGACCAAGCTGTGCCGGTGGAGAGCTCGGAGTGCATTTTAATGTTTGTACATTGGGGACGGCTTATGCAGCACAAAAACACTAAACTCATACACGTTTCTGCTTCTGAAAATAGTACACGAATAGGTCGTGAGAAAGCTGGAGGGAATTACACAATGACTTACGGTCGGTCAGCCCTTGTTCATGAAGAACAAAAATTCTAGATGTCTGGGCTGGCTGCAAGGCGATAAACAGGAACTTTTATAGTCTAAGGATTTAGCTTCAATTTTCAAATGAAAATGTTTATTTCTTGCAGTATATTTTTGTGTCTTTGGAGAATGTCTTTGGCTGCGGATGTTCGCCATGAGCCAGGGATATAAAGTCGACACCTGAACACTGGGGCTGGTTTAAGCCCCACCCACGTGAGTTAGAGAAGAGCAGATCCACCTGGTGGGAGGAACAGGAGAGGGAGTGGGAAAAGCCTGGGCTGGGCCTTTCAGGTGACAGACAGGCTGCAGCAGGAAGTGTGAGGAAAGGGACTGCTCCACAGGGTGGTGTCCGGCACACGCTGAGTGGGGATAAGGAAAGGCAGGAAGATGTGCTCAGGTGAACTCCCAAACTTGCTGCAATGATCTTCGTGGGAATAAGTGAAGCCACAATCATAGCATCACAGAATACAAGTTTGACCAAATTATCTCCTTCTGTGCCTCACTTTACTCATCTATAAAACGGGAACAATGATGCTATCCATCCCACAGAAATGAGTGAGGATTAAATAAGTGACTACATGGCAAGCACTGAGAGCAATGCTCTAGTATGTGCTCAGTAGATGTTGGCTTTTATTGTCATTTATTTTCTTCTCAGGGGGAAGGGGTGGCAAATAATCCACTATACTCATATCACATATAAAAGTATTCTCAGTGGTTTCTGTAAATCACATTTCACTTTGCCTGTGGGAAAAAAAGGAGATGTAAATTATTTCAAATAGAGAGGCACATACTTTAAAATATTGGGTTTATTTTTTAAAATCAGCACAGTACAAACTGCCACACAAATTACTTTACACTAGCAACGACAGGTGCTCCTATTAATTCAAGTATACACATTTCACTCCCCAGATTAAAGACCTTGTAATTTACCTTGAAGCTCTTTACATTCTGAAGTTATAAAAATTAAGCAGGAAAACATTAACATTAAATGAAAATCAATTTTGCACAAATAAGTGTGATCAAGCAGCTTAAATCACCTGAATTTCTTGTACGTCAGAGGAAAAATCCCAGGTGACAACACTCTACCGGTTCTAAAAAGTGTTCCATCATTCCCTGGGGAAGTCTCAAGCATTCTTCCCGCACATTTCCTTCACCAAGCCTCAGGCTAAGAATTGAGGGAAAGTCTTTCCGGGCAGTGGCCTGAGTTTCACACACATTCCTTTTTCTGAATTCAGTTTCTGAAAACACAGGCTTTTCTCTTGGCAAACATGATCTGTAAGATGTTGGAGGACTAAGCTATATCGGTTCTTAAGTTTCTTCCTTTCTCTGGGGAGACACGGAGGTCTTCACGCCATCCATCTGTTCTCCACTCCCACTCGGGGTTCCTTTGTGGTATGAAATGGAGACACTTCTGACCTCGTTGGAGACAGGGTGAGCACTGTACCTTCACCCAGGCACAGCAGAAGGCCTGGTCCTCTCCTGATGTCCTCAAACTTCCTCTGATTTCAGAGAAATTTTTTATACCAGATGGTGTCAACACACAGCAATAAAATATGCTGAGGAACTAAAAATGTGAAAAATCACCTAGGAGTGGAACATTAAGGAAATGTATGTCTATTACTGTGTACTGACGACGAGGAGACTCCTGTTTGTAATAAGCTGCAGCAGAGCAGAGGTTTGGCCACAGAGCCAAACTGTGCCCTCCCTGAGTCTGCAGTCCAGTAGGGGCAGAGGGCCCGACAGAAAATTGTCAAAGATGCAAAACAGGAGCCCGGTGATGGGACCAGCTAGGAGCTGCACTCGTGTTGGCATCGATGCCACCGAGAGTTCAACAGCACACTGAATCCCTATGTGAAATATGGGTATCAATTATCTTTCAAAACTTTTTCATCACCAAACTGAGTCAGAGGAATGAAGATCATATTTCAGTAGGAAAAGTCTACACTCTGAAAATATCATCATCATCATCAAGTGGTGTTTCTGGGCACTGGTAAGTGTAATATATTGCATCGTACATTTCTAGAACCATTGCCATGACAAAAACGCAAAGTGAGGATGGCCCCCCCAGCACTGCCTTCCTCTCAGTGGGCAGCACCTTCTGGGTGGACAGCTGAGGATAAACATCTCCTGTGGGCCAAAACAAAGGGTGGTGCCATCCCTTCTCCAGTGTGACACAGAGGGCCTTGCCTCGAAGAGCCTTTATGTAGCAGCCTCTAAGAATTCCGAGGTGAACACAGCTTCTGCATAATCTTCACACATATCCTGAAGTTCAGCAGCCACGGCACCCAGAGCTTCATCTACCAGCTCTTCTGAAAAGCTGGAAGACAAACAACATGACTAAAGGTATGTACAAGGCTGGGCACAGTGGCTCACGCCTGTAATCCCAGCACTTTGGGAGGCCAAGGCAGGTGGATCACCTGAGGTCAGGAGTTTGACACCAGCCTGGCCAACATGGTCAAACCCTGTCTCTACTAAAAATACATAAAACTAGCTCGGCATGATGGCATGCATGCCTGTAATCCCAGTTACTTGGGAGGTTAAGGCAGGAGAATTGCTTGAAACCAGGAGGCGGAGGTTGCAGTGAGCCAAGATCGCGCCATTGCACTCCAGCCTGGGCGACAGAGCGAGATTCCGTCTCAAAATAAACAAAATAAAATAAAGGTATGTACAGCCATATATGGGAGCCATTCTTTTAATCAGCTGTGGAAATTAACACGTCAATTCTGAAATCTAAATGGAAACTGAGAAGGCCAAAAATAGCCAAGATACTTTTAAAGAAGGAAAACAAGGTGCAAGGCCCTGCTCTCCTAAACAGAAGGATGGTGGTGCTTAGATCCCAAAGCCCTGCTAGAGGGACGGGCCTTATTTAATACACAGGATGGACTTCATCCTCAATATGTCTGAAACCAGAGGTGACCAGAAACCAACCAGCTGCCACCTAGCCCCACCTCTAACAGCTGCTTGACTGGCTAACAGAGGAAAGGGGTGTGCCTTCTCTGCAGAAGCCCAGGTGCTCTACACACACACACACACACACACACACACACACACACACACACACCCCTTTATTTTCTGAACTGTTTGAGAGCAGGGTGCAGGCTTCATATCTCCCAAATAGCCCTACACAAAAGGACATTCTCTTAACCATGGTACAATTATAACAATTATAAAATTAACATTGATACAAAACTATAATCTTATTTACAGGCCTTATTCAAATTTTGCCAACCATCCAATGTCCTTCAAAAGAAAATTTTTTCTAGTCCAAGATTCCAGTTGAGGATTCTATGTCACATTTAGTTGTCATATCTTAGTCTACTTTAGTCTGAAATAGTTCTTCAGTCTTTCTTTGCCTCTTATGACCATAACATTTTTTAAAGAGTAAAGGCCTTTTTAGGGGGAGAATGTCCCTCAATTTGGGTTTTTTCTTTAAGATCAGATTCAGGCCATCTGAAAGAAATGTCCCAGAAGGACACTGTGTCCCTTCAGTGCACCATGATATCTACGTACTTTCCTTTAATGATGACAGTTAATTTTGCATCCCTGGGTTATAGTGATGTCTGCCAGGTTTCTCCCTTGTATTACTGCTTTTGCTTTGGTAATTAATAGGTATAGTGGAGGGAGATACTTTGAGACTACGTAAATTACTGTTTCTCATCAAACTTGCCTAAATCAATTATTACAGGGTTCTCAAACAATGATTTTATAATTCCATCATTCCTTCTTCAATTAATAGCTGGCATTCTGCTGTAATGAAGAGCTTTCCTTTTTCCTTTACTTATGGATTCATTTATATCAGTTTGGTCTTCTAGATTCTTATTTTATTGTGTAGTTTGTAATCCACGACTATTATTACTTATTTTGAAGCTTGAAAATGTCCTGGCTTTGGCCAGTAGGCACCTCTTCAAGCTGGCTCCTGTAGCATGTCCCAATCATTTTTGAGTACTTCCTTTCTAGCACAGTATGTTTAAGGTTTATCTTACATGTTTCCAGCCCCAGCCCCAGTCTTGTAATCACCCCTTCTTCCAAGAAGCCCTAGTACCTTTCCAAGGAGAACAGTATTTAGAAACCAAGATGTGGGTAACAGGTGTGCTTATTGCTACTGGAGCCTCTGCTTCTGGGCCTTCTCAGCAGACAAACTAAGAAAGACCCTGTGTCTATTTCTACATCTATAAAAAAACATACATTCATCCTAGCCTTCCCCTAGAAACCTTGCTGCCATTATTCACAATGTGCTTATTTGACCAATGCTAAAATATAGAGAAACTAGTTTTAGAAAGTAGTTTTAGTAGGTAACCCATGCCACTGTGTAAAAGAAACTTCCTTTAACAAGAATCCAGTTACGTGTTTACAGTTCTTTTTGTCTTTGGCCAGAGGTATAGAACCAATGTTCAAAAGTGACTTAGGCTTCATCCCATTAGTGTGATATTATTTATCTGAAATACAATTAGGTTCATGTTTCCTTTTATATTCAATTTAAGGGTCCCCCCCCAATTCTTTTTTTTTTTTTTTTGAGATGGAGTTTCACTCTTGTTACCCAGGCTGGAGTGCAATGGCGCGATCTCGGCTCACCGCAACATCTGCCTCCTGGGTTCAGGCAATTTTCCTACCTCAACCTCCTGAGTAGCTGGGATTACAGGCACGTGCCACCATGCCCAGCTAATGTTTTGTATTTTTAGTAGAGACAGGGTTTCACCATGTTGACCAGGATGGTCTCGATCTCTTGACCTTGTGATCCACCCGCCTCGGCCTCCCAAAGTGCTGGGATTATAGGCTTGAGCCACCGCGCCCGGCCCCCCACCAATTCTTGTTGAGTAGAGAGGATATGTAAGAAACGTTCACATGGTTTCAAAAGTCAGAGTTACACAAAAAAGGTAAATAAATGCAGGTAAGTTTCTCTCCCCCTCTCTTATCCCTTCTACCCCATTCCCACCCAGTTGTTTTTGTTTATTTGCTAATCTGACAATCTTTTGTCTTTTAACTGGCATGTAAGGTCCTTTTTCATTTAATGTTATTCTGATACTTTTGAATTTATGCTTCTAAAATAATAGGTATTTTCTGTATTTCTCTCTTTGTTCTCTCTTCTTTCTTGCTTTCCTTTAGATTTTGTGATTTTTAAACTACATCTGTTCTTCTCTATTGACTTGGATGTTACATGCACTTGTATTGTTCTTTGAGTGGCCACCCTAGATCACAATAAGTATCTATGATTGACATCTAACATTAATTGATATCCTTACTTTTTTTCTATACAATGCAAGGACCTTAGAATACTAACTCTATTTATCCCCTTCCTGACGTATATTCTTACATACTATTGTTAATGTAATATTTTAAATGTGTGAGTACACATACACATGCATTCATAAAACATCAGTATTTTTTTTTTTTTTTTTTTTTTTAAGACAGGGTTTCACCACGTTGGTCAGGCTGGTCTTGAACTCCCGACCTCAGGTGATCCGCCCACCTTGGCCTCCAAAGTGCCTGGATTACAGGCGTGAGCCACCATGCCCGGCCCCATAAACATCAGTATTATTGCTTCATACAGACAATATTTACTTTAACCTACATATTTATTTATTTTTAAAATTCATGTCTTCCTATATTTCTGACCTTCCGTCTGTGACTGATTTTAATATTTCCTACAGTGATGGTCTATTGGTAACTCAGCTTTGTTAGGAAACTCTTTTCTCACCTTGCCTCCTGATATATCCTCACTGGGCTTAGAACTCCAGATTAGTAGTTCTTTTCTTTTGGAATTTTAAAAGATATGCCAGGTCTTCCAGCTTCCACTGTTTTGGTTTATATTGTTTTTTCTTCCTCCGGCTAATTTTAAGATTTTCTCTGTCTGTGATTTTTCAGTAATATGAAGACATGAATAAGTATGGATTTCTTTATATTTTTCTTGCTTGGGGTTTTTGGAGCTTCTTGAACCTATGGCTTGATGTCTTTTGCTACTCAGGGGAAGTGATGGCCATTATCTCTTGGGATGTTGTTTCCGACTCGTTTTCTCTTTCTCCTGTCCCGAGATTCCAACAACACGTTAGACCTTCTTACCTCCTCTATGTCCCTTTCCCTCTCCTTCACTTTTCATCTCTGAAATCACCCTGGATATTTTCTTCTATCCTATGTTCCAAGTCTCTAATTTTTAATTCTGTTGTGTCTAATTTGCTATTGAGCCCATGTAATGAATTCCTCATTTCAGAAACTTTATCTTTCATTCTAGAATGTCCACTTGGATTTTGTTTAGTTCCCAGTTCTATGCTGAAGTTCTAATTCGTGTCTTTCATTTCTATGAATGCACTAGGCACAGTTATTTTAATGTCTGTGTCTGATAGCTCTATATTTGAATCTGCTGTAGGTCTGTGTTTGTTATTGTCTTGTTTCTCTGTTGCCTGGTTATTTTTCACCATATACCAGACACTGTATTTGACAATTGTAGAAATAAATTGAGTCCTAAGATGATGTTATTTTCCTCCAGAGAAAATTTATGTTTCCTAATGCTTGGTGCCTGTGGGGCAGTAACAATCTAGAATCACCTCAATTCAATCTGAGATAATCTGGAGCTGAGTGGAAGTCCATGAGAGGGCCTGTTTATATCCAGGTCACCTGTACTTCCAGAGTGCAATCTTTTAGGGTCGCAATTAAAAGTGACGGAAGTTCACCAGGACAACTCCCCCACTTTGGCAACCCATGGATTCCAACCTCCGTCCTCTGATCTGAAAAGGCTGTCAGAAGTGCTGCTCATCTCTCTCCAAACTGAATATCTAGTGCTCAACAAAGGGCTAACCTCCCCAGGGCTCTGTCTTCTCCAGGATTCTGGCCCAATTATTCTTCATTACCTAGTTCACTTCTTGATGCCTTCAAGAATATAGGTTTTATTTTTAATACACCTTTTCTATTAACAGTTATCCTCAGTGGGAGAGGTGGTCCAAATCACCAAGTGCGTCATCACTAGGAGCAAAGTGATTACCTCGTTTTTATATTTGCTTCATTTGCTATATTCCTATCACTATTTATACCCGAACTGCAAGAGAAATGCAAGGGTACTTCCACTACCTTCCAACACATTAGGTACTGTATGTGTTTTTCTTCTTCCTTTTTAATCTTCCCTGTTCTGCTTTTCGCCTTGTGGAACCATCCCCGCTAAAGTGCTCTATCCCACTGCTCTAATCTGGACTAGTTAGTTCTTCTCTGTGCTTACGGAAAAATCTTGTCCTGGAAAGGCTTTTGCCATTCTTCTGGAAGTTCCACGGTAGAGTCTAAGTTTCGTAAAACCCAATTCTTCTTCTTTCTTAATATATATCTTGCATTGGTAATTTAGATCCTCCAGTACCATGGGAACTAAATTTTTAAACACTTTGCCCACCTGAAAATGTGTTTTTGTTCTTTTAGAGATGCGGTCTTGCTCCATTGCCCAGGCTAGAGTGCAGCGGTGCCAACTCAGCTCACTGCAGCCCTGACCTCCTGGGCTCAAGCAATCCTCCCACCTCAGCCTCCTGAGTAACTGGGACTACAGGCATCTACCACCATGCCCAGCTAACTTTTTATTTTTTTGTAGAGACAAAGTCTCACTATGTTGCTTGGGCTGGCATCAAACTCCTGGGCTCAAGCAATCCTCCCGCCTCAGCCTCTCAAAGTGCTGGGATTAGATATGAACCACCATACCCAGCCCTAAAAAATGTTTCTATTCTGTCTGTCCTTATCTTTAATTGATAATTTATCTGAGCACATAATTCTAGGTTAAATTTTGGAAGTAGGCTCTAATATCTTCTAGTTTCTGGTGTTGCTACTAAAAACAATATGCCATTCTCATTTCTGATTATTTAAACGTGTACAGTCATTTTTCTTTTCCTTATACTGAGATGCTCAAGTTTTCATAATGATGTGTCATGGTGTGTTCTGTTCTATTCATTTATTCCTTCATCCACTCATTCACTTGTAAGTGGACAGCTGATGAACCCTTTCAATCCAAAGACTAACAGCCTTCTGGGAAATTTTCTTATTGCATTTCTCTGATAATTTCCCATTGCTTCTATTTCCCTTTTCCCACATTCTGGAACTGCAGTGATTCAGATGTTGAATCTCCTACAACAGGCCTCTAATTTAAAAAAATATTTTCTTCCTTATTATCTAGCTTCTCGTCTTTTTATTCTACTGCCTGAGACATTTGACTTTTTTCTTTGGATCCTTCTAGTGAGTTTACTTGAGCCATCATGTTTTTAATATCTAAGAACTTCCTTTTCATTCCCTGAAAGTTCCTTTTTTACAGTATCCTGTTCTTGTTTCATGATAAAACAATTCCACTTAGCTCTCTAAGAATATTAATTCTAGTCTATTTTTAATGTCTTATTCTGCTCACTGTATTGTCTCTGCTTTGCTTCCACAGAGTGCTTATCTATTATAATAGCCTATGTATCCTTCATGGGTTTTATCAAATGTCTGGTCATCTCAGCTGTCTGCTCATTTTCAAGAACATGAATTTCAACCAAGCCTCCTATTTCCTGGCTCACCTGTTGATACTGTTCGTATATTTGTTCCTGCTCAAATCTCATGATGAACTGCAATCCCCAGTGCTGGAGGTGGGCCTGGTGGAAAATGTTTAGATCATAGAATAGGATCCCTCATGGCTTGGCGCTGTCTTCACAACAGTGAGTTCTCATGAGATCTGGTCATTTGAAAGTATATGGTATCCTCCCCTACCCCTTGCTCACTCCTTCTTTTGCTATGTGATGTGACCGGTCCCCACTTTGCCTTCTGCCATGATTATACGTTTCCTGAGGTGTCCTAGAAACCAAGCATATGCCAGCACCATGTTTCCTGTAAAGCCTGCAGAACAGTGAGCTAATGAAACCTCTTTTCGTTATAAATTACCCAGTCTTGGGTATTTATAGCAATGCAAGAGTGCCCCAATATACCTATATCCATGCATTCACAAGCATCTGATACTTCGAATTCCTTAGTCTTAACCAGTGTTCTTTACAAATAAACTTGGTTCTTGCCTTCATCCTTATTAGGCATTTAGCTTTCCCTAGAGTCTGCTAAGTCGTTTACCATTTGTCTAACTGCTTTATGGCTTCCAAACTTTTATTGATCTTTCTTGTTTGCTGTCATTTATGGTTTCATGTCTTTTATTCATTCTTTTAGTGATATATAGTGGGACATAGATACAGGAAGTAAAGATAAATATATACATTCATCTGTCCTTTTCAACCAGAATTCACTTGATTTGATCGTTTTTCAAACCAGGAATTCTTAAGAGTCTGGTTTCAATAAAAGCACTGTCACCTTAAGCCTTTCCTTTCACAACCCCTCTTTGATTTGCATTCAGTTTATATCACCTGCTCACACTAATCACTGCAACAGTGCTTTTCTTCAGGCATAAAAAGGAATAAAGACATTAAAAGAAAAGAAAAACCTCAGCTTTCTCTTTACCCCAGAGGCTATTAGATGAAGTCAACTGTCTTTGGATGCTTTTTAAAAATCTGATCAATATAACTCTCATCTTTGAGATATGATAATAATCAAATCATAAATTTTAAAAAAAGAGATAGTGGTTCATGCCTGTAATCCCAGCACTTTGGGAGGCTGAGCCAGGTGGATCACTTGAGGTCACAAGTTCAAGACCAGCCTGGCCAATGTGGCAAAATTCTGACTCTACTAAAAATACAAAAATCAACTGGGTGTGGTGGCCAACACCTATAAACCCAGCTACTTGGGAGGCTGAGGCAGAAGAATTGCTTGAACCCAGGAGGCAGAGGTTGCAGTGAGGTGAGATCGTGCCACTGCATTCCAGCCTGGGTGACAAAGTGAGACTCCATCTAAAATAAAATAATTTAAAAAAAGAGATTAAAAACAAAACAGAGCTAAAATGTTCACATGCACTGTCACTTGAGGTCAAAGGCCAGCAGAGGAAAATACTGTAAAAATCCAGGCACATTTTAATAGTTCTGTCCTTTATATTTTAGCCTGTTATAGGCTGGCAGGTTTTCCCTACATCTACCTAACAACTATGAACAAAACATATATTTGATCAGGTGATAAGAACACACAAGGAACAGTCTACCTTCCTTGGCTTGCTTTTGGATTTCCCAATATTCTGGTTAGCCTCACCAAGCCAGATAGGTTACAGAAAAACGGGTATATATGCTATAGGACTGTGTTAACAAAAGGAAGCAAGTTACATTTACTTTTCTTCTCCCAGATAATCCTTCAGAATACATGTGAAGACAAATGTGTATCTCTACCAGCACAAGGCATCTTATATACTTTGAAGGGACTATTATATATACCAAAGAGAAATCTCAAGACTTCAGGGTCAACCCGAGGGCTTAAACACAAGTGATTATCCCTGATCCCACCCCAAATCCTACTTAAATACAACAAAATAGATAAACAAACACATACATCTACAAAAAGAGACACAGGTGGATGAGAAATATCCAAGATTTTCAGAAGACAAAAGCATACAGAAGAATCATAACTGATTTAGCAGCACAGAGGAAGCTGAAACCTAAGCATCTGTATGTAAGGGGAGGTGGGAGGGATGACAGGCAAAAACAAGCTGATTTGTCCCTTTAAAACACCAGAAAGGCTCAGGAAGTGAGAGTACTGAGAATCATGAAGGCAGAGTGCAGTCTGGGGTAGAAAATGAGGAAACTGGTTGAAGCTTTGTAGAGCAAGCAGTGAGACTGACAGACTCCACCCCTATTCTGGCAGCTAAATGACAATCCCTTTGCCACCCCCACAAAAGAAGGAAGGTATACTCTGGAAAAAAATAAACCAGTAATTTTAAATTCATCCAAGTCATCAATCAAATATGAAGGGAGATACTTTCACACTTGTAAGTTTCAAGAAATTTCCTCCAATACACAAAACAGGATAGGCTCCATCAAAATAAGAGAGTAAACCAAGAAAGCAGAAGACAAGGACATCAGAAAATAGAGACTCTAATTCGGGGAGACGGAGCCTGACGTGAAGGGTGATGAGGAAGGGAAGCCCCAGGATGCAAGCCATCCAGCAGATCCGGAGAGCAGCGCGGACTTGCATAGGAGGAAAAGGGGTACCTCAGGACAAAAAGTAAGGGTGGGGCTGAGTCACAGAGACTAACTGGTATTTTCGATCCTGACAAAAATTATATTATTGAGAGGTTGGCTACTGTGTAGGTAAAGTTAACAAATATATAAAATAACTAGCAAATAAAAAGAGGCAATTATTAACTCCGGGAGCATGTTTTAAAAAGAAATGTAATCATAGTATGCTACTTAGCTCAATGATGAAAAATATCTTGCATGTCTGTACCAAGGTGTTAACTTGCGAGGAATTTAAATGTGGGCCCTATTTAAAAAGAACAGATTTACACGGATCTTTTTAATTAAGTACTTAAAATGAAAAAAGGGGCAGGATCTTGTTTTGTGACTCCATAAAACTACCTTACTCACATAAAGAAAGAAGGAGAAGCGTTAAAGAAAATGTTGTAAAATCTGAGGCCTGCTGCTTATAAAAGGAAATTTGTCCCCACCAGGAAGATTTCATGGTCATGGCTGTTTCCTGCCCAGGAACATTTTGTGTTCTCTGATGGGACAACATGAGCATTAGCAGCAACAGGAGGTCAGCTCTAATTGACTCCTGAGTATGGCAGCTCTATTGTTAGTGGCTCAATGTCTGTGTTTCCTCCGTATTCATATGTTGAAGCCCTGACCCCCAATGTGATAGTATCTGTGGTGGAGCCTTTGGGAGATAATTAGGTATAGAGAGGTCATGAGGGTGGAGGTCCCTCAATGGGATTAGTGCCCTTCTGAGAAGAGGAAGAGACCAGAGTTCCCTTTCTCTGTCACGTGAGGACACAGCATGAAGATGGCCATCTGCAAGTCACAGGGAGAGGGCCCTCACCAGATGCTCAATCTGCCAGCACCTTGATCTTAGACTCCCCAGCCTCCAGAACTGTGAGAAATAAATTCTTGTTGTTTAAGTCACACAGTCAATGGTATTCTGTGATGATAGCCTGAGCTAACTAGGACCCTCTGCCTAGGAAAAGAAGGCTGCAGAGCACCCCCGCGGATGGCACCACTCAGGCTGTTGTACGGTTCTGTGTCTGAAAATAGGCAGTTATTAGAGAAGGCCTGTCTCCTAGCCCGAGAATAACCACTGAAACTCCAGAGCCCAAAAGCATGGAATGAGACCTTGGCTAATCCTTTCGCCAGCTTTTTTCTACGTCTAAAATTTCGCACTTGGTTCCTAAACAGAGGACTGTAACATTTTACTGACCTTTCAGCTATCAGCCATGGGTTGAAGGAGCCTACAGCCTCATGAGACAGGATCCGAAGGTACTGCTCAAATCGACTGCAGTAGTCACCAATGCTGTGACGCATACCCGCTGGGACAAAGAGGCGAGCTCGGCCTTCTTTCTGTTGAGAACCTTCTGCAAGGGAGAGAAGGGGAGCCTCTCTTTTCTCTGATCCCTCCTCTGTTCCCACACTTTCATCCAGGGAACTGAGAACAAATAAAATGATGAAAGCATTCACAATCATCTGTAAGCAAGGCTAAATAAACTGTTAATTACCCTCATGGTTTGATAGCCAAAGGCTCATCTTGATTTCTCTTTCTCACACTGAACAAAACTCAACATCCTAACACCAAACATTGCTTCTCCTTTTCTTTTTTTTTTTTTTTTTTTTTGAGACAGAGTTTCGCTCTTGTTACCCAGGCTGGAGTGCAATGGCGCGATCTCGGCTCACCGCAACCTCCGCCTCCTGGGTTCTGGCAATTCTCCTGCCTCAGCCTCCTGAGTAGCTGGGATTACAGGCACGCGCCACCATGCCCAGCTAATTTTTTGTAGCTTTAGTAGAGATGGGGTTTCACCGTGTTGACCAGGATGGTCTCGATCTCTTGACCTCGTGATCCACCCGCCTGGGCCTCCCAAAGTGCTGGGATTACAGGCGTGAGCCACCACGCCCGGCCGACAACAGCATTCTTAAAGCAAATTGTGCAGTAAATATCAGTACAACCCACATGTACTGATGTGATGCTTTCCACATTAAAAAAAAAAACAGCTAAGTGTTACTGAATATGGAAAAGCTCCTTAAGATGCAACACACTCAACGCCCATCTTATAAACATGCTATTTACTCAGCCATCTTGTTGCTTGACAAGATCTTGCTCTATGGAAGAATCTCTCTTTGTCTTATGGGAACTGAAGGAATTCAAAATTTAATAACATCAAAGGTAACCAACTAGAATGAAATCAGAAAGTGTCTTTGCCACTTACTTGCCATTACAGGGCCTTTCTAACATGATGTTCACTGCTGGATCCTTGCGATCCACTGTCTTCGTGATTCTGATTGGATGAGGAGACAGAGGCTTTTCACTTATTGCTGAGATTTTTTGGTCTAGAAAAGGAAGGTCATAAAATGACTGCATATAAAGAATACTTGGTGTCCATTTTAGAGCTGTCCTAGTGGCCAAGAACCTGACAGCAAGTCACATGGACAGCTCTTAAGCACAATAAGGTTGGCTAGCAGTGCAATGCGTAAATGCTCGTTTTAAACGCAAAGGTGGATTTACATGTTACAAAGAAACCAATGAGGAATAAGTTTTAAGAAATAATGAACTTGCTCTGAGGAAGGTTTTTTTAAGGAGGTCTACGCAAAGCCCCTGGCTACATGGCTTCCATTAGGACCCAGCCACCCACTCAAGGAGTCTTAGCAATTGGGTTTTTTAATCTTTAAATGCTTTGATTACTGAAGAAGAAGGAAAAAAAAAAAAAAAAAAAAAAAAAACACTCACACCTGAACACTTAATTAGTTGATTTAATTTGTCTCTGGGCAATGCTGAAAAAATCTGCATGATGATAGTCAAAACATTAATTTATTAACTATGACTTGCAGGCCTGACAGCTCTTCCGAGTTTCAGATTATTTATAATTTTAAATGTATTTCAAGTGTAGCAAGAAAATTTGTCCTCTTAAGTAGGGAGCATCTATATGTCAAGCGACTCAGCTCACATTTATATGCTTATAATTTTTTTGCTGTCAGACAGAAGTACTATATAAGTCAGGTTCTGTAAAACTATGACTGAAAGTACAATCAAATTTTCAACTGTTCTCAGAGGAGACAGGAGATACAGATACTGCACAACATAAAGATCACTTTAAATTCGGTTTTGTGATGCAATTAAGCTAAACAATCAGAACAAGCAGAAACAGGACTCTTCCTATGATTCCATGATTCCAGAATGTGTCCAAAGCCTCATTTCAGTTCTTAGTGTCCTAGAGAGATCCTTTTAAATGCATACCTAGACTCTCGGCAGAGTCACAGATAGTGACTAATAATTTAAATCATCCTTGAAAACAGAGAACACAAAGTACTCTGCAAGACTGTCTTCTACGTGATGCAACCCAACTTTGTGGCCAGTGGCCAAACCATCAGGGAAACGAACTGCCCTCCATTTACTTTTCCTCTGCTTCCACACAGAAAGATGCTAAAATGCCCACGGACTGACTAAACAATGACGAAAAGGGCCCTTGCCAGGCCAGCCCTGTTCTAGACACAGTGGGGAGTACATAATGACAAACTCTCTGGTCCCAAATAATCTGTGGCTTAGTTCAGAGAGATAAGACACCTTCACTAACACCTTGAACGCAAGGTAGGACATGCCAGAAAGTGCTATGGGCATTCACAGGCCAGGAAGGGAGCTGAGTTCCAGTGCAGAGACACCAGGGAAAGCACAGGCCAGCAGGCTCACAGAGCCCGGCTTGAAGAACAGCTCAACTACTATGTGAGGATGAAAATGGAGGCTGGAGGAGGGCTGAGGAGAAGAGAGAACAGCAGGAGCAAAACGCGTAGCGCTTGAAAACAGAGAACACACAAAAGGAACACATCAGTGTTTTGTTTAAATGGCTCATCTTTTGGTCAGAATATGACAGGGAGAGTATTTTTTCTAACACAAAACCTCAAAGTCCTATTTTACATAATTAAATGTGACACAGGCTGCTGTGGTAAACCTTCTATGCCCAATTTCCTTTTGTCTTCATAAGGGTAGAACTCACGGGGCTTACATTTCTGTAGAGGTAATGTTTAACTATACTTTCTTCTCCTCCTTTCCGTGAGTAAGGCAGGAACTGCCAAGCATGAGTCAAACAGAATTTGAGTAATGCTTCCCAGCCAAAGTGGGGATAGTAACCTAGTGATTGCAGCCCAAATACACATGCATAAATTTGAAAAGCAGAAAAGCAAAAATCTTTTCAGTAAACGGAACTAGAACAAATGTTTTCTCCATTAGGAAAAAAAAAAAGATTAACCCAACCTCTACCTCAAATCACAGACAAACTTTTATGCAAGATGCGTCATAGACCTACACATAAAATTAAAACCATAAAGCCTCTGGAAGAAAACAAGAGAATCTCTTCCCCATTTCGGAGCAGGTAAAGGTTTCTTAGGTCATAGAAAGCAAACACCACTCAAAAACAATTGGTAAGTTAGACTTTTTCAAAATTAAAAACATCTGCTCATAATAAAACATTTTTGGAAATAAGCAGCCAAGCCACCAATGGGAAAAAATTTTTTGAAAAACCTCTGAGTAGACTAGTGGCTGCCAGGGTGGGGGAGAGAAGAATGGAGAGTGATGAAAATGTTCTAGAATTAGTTGTACAACTATGTGAACACACTAAAAACTAAAGAATTGTACAGTTTAAAAAGGTTTTCAGGCCGGGCGCGGTGGCTCAAGCCTGTAATCCCAGCACTTTGGGAGGCCGAGGCGGGTGGATCACGAGGTCAAGAGATCAAGACCATCCTGGTCAACATGGTGAAACCCCGTCTCTACTAAAAATACAAAAAATTAGCCGGGCATGGTGGCGCATGCCTCTAGTCCCAGCTGCTCAGGAGGCTGAGGCAGGAGAATTGCCTGAACCCAGGAGGCGGAGGTTGCGGTGAGCCGAGATCGCGCCATTGCACTCCAGCCTGGGTAACAAAAACGAAACTCCGTCTCAAAAAAAAAAAAAAAAAAAAAAAGGTTTTCAGTATTTACATACTTAAAAAATTTAAGTATGTAAATTACCTCTTTAAAATTATTTTTAAAAAACAAAAAACCAAACAAAAACATCTATCTGAAAAAGAACTTGGGCTGGGTGTGGTGGCTCACGCCTGTAATCCCAACACTTTGGGAGGCTGAGGTGGGTGGATCATGATATCAGGATTTCAAGACCAGCATGGCCAAGATGGTGAAACCCCCTGCACTAAAAATACAAAAATTAGCCAGGTATGGTGGCGGGTGCCTGTAATCCCAGCTACTTGGGAGGCTGAGGCAGGAGAATCACTTCAACCCAGGAGGCAGAGGTTGCAGTGAGCCAAGATCGCACTACTGCATTCTAGCCTGGGCGACAGAGCAAGATACAGTATCAAAAAAAAAAAAGGAAAATAACTTGTGCCCAGAATACATAACGAAGTTCTATGACTCAAAAAGACAAGCAACTAAAAAAAAAAAAAAAATTGACAAAAGATTTTGGATGCTTCACAAAAGAAAACATGCAAATGCCTAATAATCACTTAAAAAGAGCCGGGCGCAGTGGCTCATGCCTGGAATCCTAGCACTTTAAGAGGCGAAGGGGGGTAGGTCACCTGAGGGCAGGAGTTTGAGACCAGCCTGGCCAACATGGCAAAACCCTGTCTCTACTAACAATAAAAAAATTAGCTGGGGCTGGTGGCGCACACTTGTAGTACCAGCTACTTGGGAGCTGAGACAAGAAGAATTGCGTGAACCCGAGAGCTGGAGGTTGTGATGAGCCAAGATTGCACCACTGCACTCCAGCCTGGCCTACAGAATAAAACTGTGTCTTCACCTTCACCAGGATGGTTACTTTAAAAAGACTAATGACGCCAAATGTTGGCAAGGATGTTGGATACAGGAGCAAGGCCACTTTGGAGTAGATTTGTCAATCTTTTATAAAGTTAAACACAAACTAATCTTAAGATCTGGCAAGTTTACTATTAGGTATTCATCCAAGAGAAAAACTTAACATACAAACAAAGATTATACACATGTATACATTCATAGCAGATTTATTCCTAATAGCCCAAAGTTTAGGAGCTGAAAGAAACAAGGAATAGATTCTTCCCTGGAGCCTCTAGTGTGAACTTGCCAACACCCTGATTTCAATCCTTTAAGACTCACTTCAGACTACTGACACCGCAGAACTGCAGGAGCATAAATTTGTGCTTTAAGCCACTAAATATGTAGCTTAAACTTGTTACAAACTTAAATTTGTTAATAACAGCAACAGGAAATAAACAACATAGATAAATCTATAAAACACTATGGTGAATGAAAGAAGTCTAAGCAAAAGAGTACATACAGTATGATTGCATTTAAATGAAACTCTAGACAATCAAAGCTAACTAAGAAAGCATAATGGCTGTCTATGTGGTGGGGGCAAGGCATGAGGGAACTTTCCAAGGTGATATGTTCTATATCTTGATAGGGGTTTGCATAACAGACATGTATCCAGTTGTTAAAAACCAGCAAATGACACAGTTAGAATCTGTGCATTTTATCATTGTAAATTTTATCTCAGAAAAAAAGCCATAAGTAAATATTAATCTCCAGTTGATAATAGGTATGCTGAATATTTAGGGGTAAAATGTGCTGATATCTACAACTTTGAAACGCAAAGAGAAGAACTGATGGATGGATAGAGGGATAAACAGATATGTGACAAAGCAAAGAGCGTGATATGTTACCTGCAGAATCTAGAAGGGGAGTATATGAGTGTTTATTATATAATTTTTTCTATATTCCGTATGTTTGACATTTTTCAGAATAAAATGTTAGGGGAAGCCTGGGGGAAACACTCACCATTGTTTTCTTCCTGCATCCAAAGGCGAGGATCAGCATATACGATTTTATGATATCTCTGACGAACTGACTCCTGGTATTTCTTTTTTAAAAAAAAAAAGTTTAGGAGAAAAAAATGAGTTTCATTACAAAGCAGAACTAGTAAAGATGTAAAAGTTCAGCAGACACAACTGATACAAACATACTGTCAGAAATGGGCATCTGTCAGGCCAGGAAGTAATTAGTTCATGAGAAAAAGTCTAAAATAAAATAAAGCAATGAACATAAATGCAATCTAGACCAGCACTGTCCATTAGAAGCTGCTGCAGTGAAGATAATGTTCTATATGTGCCCTGTCCAACACAGCAGCCACTAACTATTGTGTTTAATTTTAATTAATTAATTTACATTTTAATAAGCACCTGTGGCTAGTGGCTACTGTTTTGGACATCCCAGGCCTAGACAACTATCACCAAGGGGAAATTTCAAGACTGGGGTAAATTGCATACCTTTAAACTTTCAAAAAAAATTGTTTTCCCTATAATGTTTCTATTTATCAGCAAAGCAGAAATTAGAGTTAATCATGGTACAGTTAAAAAGAAAATGCTGAATTGAGAGTCAGGAGACCTCGATTCCTATTTTGGCTCTGCCAGGATTTTTTTGTGACCTTGGTCATGTCACTCACTTCCTTATTATACCTCAATTTCCTGCACTGAACAATCCACGGGTTAGGCTGGGTGAAGCAGCATCACGGAAATTGAAGAAGATAAAATTATCTATGATTTGATAGGATCACACTCTAACAGGGAAGAGGAGGCAAACTGAATAGTACTTACAGGCTGACAGATGCAAAAGCCTATGATCCCATTTGTGGGCCCAGGCCCTGGTCTCAGTGTTTTTGGAATTACGCATCAGTGATAGCAAGAGTAATAATGGTCACTTACTAGATTACATGGCGAGTAGTGTGCTGAATACTTGCTGCCTCATTTTATCCTTAAACTCCCTACTTATCAGAGGGGTTGTCTACACCAAGGTCATGCACTTAGTTGGCAATTGGGCAGGGATTTAAAACTGGGGACTGTGTGACTCTAACGTATGAAGCTGCAGAGACCAGCCACTAGCGGTGAGCAAGACCCAGAGCCCCAGACCTTACTTCCATTTCTTCCATTCGGCGCATCATGATCTCCAGATCTAGACTATCTTTGCTGTCCTCAATGGTGGCTAACGTTTCAGACCCCAAGATCTTAGCATGAGTCATGGCCCAGAGCTCATGGGCAGAATCTTCCAAAAAATCATCAAGCTGATGTATGTTGTTGGATTCAGAATCAACAGCTGTAACCTACAAGATGGGGGGAGAGGGGAGGCACGGGGTGGATTAGGGGTGGGAAGGCGATGTAAGGAAAACAGAAACATTTAAAAATTATTGCTAATCATAATAAACCAACAACATACAGATTCAAATGGCAGAGTTTCTATGCTAAAACAAAATTCTAAGTCAGTATCAGAAGCAATAATATCAAAACAATTTTTATCACAATCATTTAAATGATAGCATTAACCAAGTAATACCATTACCGTCCACGTAAATTATCATTATCATCTGTTCTGCCAGTTGGTGGAACAAATATCTTCCTTTTGCTGCATTCAGAAGAATCTCCAATAGTTTACAAGTCACACATTTCAGAGAATGTAACTATTCTCTTTTGGTGCAGTGCTTCTGTGAAAACGTCTGCTCATATGACATCACAAAGTTCAGGATTTTTTGTCTTTGAAACTCTGTACCTATAATCCACTTTCCAGTTTCCAAAAAGCACTTTCCAGTTTCCAAAGCAATTTTACATGTATTGTATTTCATTTGAATACATGCTTATAATCTGTCCTGAAAGAGGCTTTTGCAAAGAATGTTTGCTGTGGGAATTAATTGTATCAGGCAATAGAATGAAGTATTTCTAGAATTAAATTCTGGTTCTCCCCACTCATAAGCTGGAAACTTTGGGCAAGTTTACTTGACCTCTCTGGGCCTTATTCCTCTTATTTGTAATATGGAAATACTCTTAAATAGCAGAGCTGTAGGGATTTCATAAGAGCTTGCATGTTGAGACACTTAGCATAGTGTTTGGCATGAAATAAGACACTCAATGAATGGTTGCAGCTATGGCAATTTAAGAAACCTTTAATGATTCACAGAAGAAAATATATTAATGGCCAACAAAGATAATAAAAAATTTCCAACCTTAATCAAAGTTAAAGAAATAAAAATTAAACTGAATAACCAGTATAATAAAATTACAAAAAATCTAGAGACAACCAATAATGCTTGCATGCATATATTTTCCATCTATAAAGAATAGAACACCAAAAATACTTTTTGTCGTTATAAAAGATAAGGAAGGTCTCAAGGCAATGACACAGAAAGAGCACAAAACTATATTATAAATAAAGAAGCGGAGTATAGAACAGCAGATGGCACCTGCTTATGGGGAGGTGTAACTTTTCATATACTTCTTCTGAATTATTTAAATTTTTAGCCATGTGCATGTATATAACTTTTAATTCTAAAAGAACTCATACATTTTGGAAAAATACATTTAATGTGCATGTTTAGTTAATGACAACAGTAGCAGCAACAAACAGACATGTTATAATGGTACCTTTACAAGAGCTTTTTCCTGATATCAGAGATAATCTTATCTATAAGTAAATCTACAGAGAGCTGCATTTTACTTGCCAATGTCTCCTCCATTTTAAAGATGAGAATACTGAGAGAATCTGTGTTCAAGGTCTCCCAGCTCTTTTATAAGTTAACAGAGTAAAAAAAAAATTTCTATTTCATGCCAACTTTTATGAGTTTGTCTGCTTTTGTTTGTTTTCATTCAGTTCTTTGTAAACTGACTCTTGATGGTGCTGCCTGGAATATTCTGCAATGATGTTGCTATGTAACAACAGCCCAGAATTCTAAATACTACATAGAGTTACATTTCTGTTTCAAAGAATTGTGTTAAACATCAGGTAATGACTACAAAATAATTCTAATATATAAGGCTGATCATTCCTAGTACACTCAAACATGTCTATTTCACTGCCAGCATTCATCATCACTTCATTTTCCTTTCATATTATAGTGCAAGATGGAGTTGCCTCTCTATGTTAAATGTTAGCCTCATTATTCCTCTAGAAAAAAAAAAAAAATATATATATATATATATGTATATATCATTTAGTGGCTAAGCTGCAAAAAAACACAAAGCCATAACACACCAGAATTTGCAATGGCCAAATGTAGGGTAGGCTTTTAGCTTTCAGTCTTAGAAGTCTCACTTCACATCAGATTATGTCATAAAACCTTGAGACAATAAAGTTATAATCACAGAGATTATGAAAATATGTTACAGCTAAAATATTGTTTAATAATCAGAATAGGGATACATTCTTGAAATCTACCTTCTTCCTGCCCCTAAGGTCACTGGGTTGATGGAACTTCATTCCAATTTCCTTCTGCTCTGAAGCCTAGGAAGGAAGATGGAATGAGGCTTCCTCTCCTTGCTCTGGGCAATTAAAGAAATAAATGTCTCTCCAAGCTCCAGAAAGATTAAATGGATGCAACTTGCACCTTTCACTCCGCAGCTCTAAGCCTAGGCAAGGTAGAAACATTTCCACAAATATTAAAAACAGGTCCTCCAGAGGAAGCATACAGAGTGGACAATAAAACATGTTTTGATTTTTCTCAAATTTTCTCATTTTTTTCCTGGGTCACCTTTTTCTCTCTGCTAAGCCAGATACTGGTCACATATTAGGTACCCAAAACATGCTTGCCTAACAGTAAATATTAGGCCCCAAGTATAAAGAAAATTAGGACAGTAATGAGTAAAACTAGGCTGAATGAAAGGAAATGAGGGCAGCTACTCTGCCGCAAGCCATCGACATTCAGGGCCACAAAGGGCACCTACACTCTGTTATCCGGAGGAGGGACAAAGAGCCACTAACATAAACCTGTGGTTGTAAGATTTCTGTGCGCTGTTTGCAAGGCGGACCTAACTCATAATACTAAATATACACTGAAAGAATTAGCATGCCAAATGTGAAAAACAGTATTCATACTTATTGAGTAGGATAATCTAGTGTTTGCAAAGCACTCTGTATATCATTTTTGTTATAACTGAAGACATTATCAAGCAATAATACCAGAATGCCAACACCACACAACACATACCTCCTGTGCAGGCTGGGCTGTCGTGTTTACTGACAAACCATCCTTCAAGTGAGTATTTGCTTCGGTAGCAGAATTGACTCTCTAGTAAAAGAGACAAATACATTCATGGAGTGTAAAAACTTACAGCTCCTATTAGTACAAATGAATTCTACTACCAGAATAACTTGTGTGGAGCTATTCATCAGCTTTATCTACATTAGGCTTCTGCAGCAATTCAAAGCACTTTGTCTTCATGGAAATAAACGCCATGTGTTGATCTTGGCTTTCCAGCCTTTTTCTTCCCTCAACTCTGTAAACATTGCTAGAATAGCTGCATGCTTTTATGCAAGTCATTCAACCTCTCTGTTCCAGTTTCCTCAATGATAAAATGAGAAAGCTGAACTACTTGATTTCTTTTATTTTTTTCTCTCGACCACTCTACAGCTCAAGACTACTTGATTTCTAAGAGTCTTCCTAGTTCTATACTACTGATATCTCCATGGACTCTAATAAAAATGTAACATTTCTCTAACTAAAAATAGAGAAGTTCAGGGGCCTGTTTAGGGACCCCAAATGTCATTTATTTCATTTAAATGTATAATATTTTTCTGTGGCCTCATCTAGTCATACACACAAGATTGCTTCTATTTACAGCGTGGACCAACAGGGTCTGGCTACAGAATTGAGCTTACTGCTTATGGGAGGATGGTACAACCTCTTGGTGATACCATACATAATTTCATCCTCAAGAAAGTACTGGATTGTTCACAGAAGCCATTGTAACATCTCTCTCCTTTGGAAAAATAAAGCCCATCATTCCAAACCACAGAGGTGAAAAAACACAGCATTCGAGTGAAAGCTGTTAACGGAACACTAACTCCACCAACAGATCTATTTCATTAGGAACAAGGATTACAATCTCAACTTGCTTCCCAAACTGAAATCTCAACTGTCTCAATGTAGGACTTTCCCCTTGTCCCTTTATCTCTATCCCTTCTCCATGACGGAGGGCACGTTAGTAGTGTGTGGTGGTCTGGGGGCATCTTCCAGCTGCCACAGAGACACTTGGTCCTATAAAGGATCAGTGAGACCTCTGTAGCAACTCTTTAAATCTAGAACTTCCAAAAAGCAAGGAAATGAAATGAACTAGTTTACCTGGGCCTTGACCAAGAGAGGCTTCAAACGATCCAGAACTGCCTCCTCTACCTTGTCTGCTAACTGGGTGGCAGAAACACTATTTAGAAATAAAATTGAAAATTAAAATCAAAGGCAATAAAATATCCTATTTTGCATATTTATTTACCACTCCAGGTAAAGGGAAATAGAATGATTATAAAAACCATGAGCTTCTCTAACCCTTAACGGCCATACCAGCTATCCCCAGGGATCTTTTAAAAATGTAGATTCCAATTTACTTGGTCTGAGTAAGGCCTGAGAGTCTACATTTCCAACAAGCTCCTAGGTGATGTGGCAGAGAGGCCTTGGGCCTTACTTTATGCACAAGGATTTAGGTAACATCTGAAGTGTTAGGCACTGAGTATCCTTTAAAAAAATAATGGTTGCCATCAACAGCTAAAGAGGATAGTAAACTGAACAAAAGAAACTAATTTTATTCCCTCTCCAAATCCCACTGAAACAAGGGGAGTTAGCTTTACACCCACAAAAACAAGGAAGAAAAAAAAGGCGCTGGAAAACAAAGGACAAAATAATAACTAACTTAGCTGATCTGAGGAAGTTGACTTCTAATGCCAGTAATGGGAAAAACTAGAACCCACACAATTTGTACTGCTGACTTAACCAGGCACACAACTGGTAGTACCAGGTACATCTAGGCCTGGGCTAAGCTGGGAGGGGGTGGTGTAAAAATTGACAAGAGCCAAATGATGTTTGAGAAATTAAGACTCCTAGATCCCTTTCCCTGCTTCACACAACTACACAGCCGCCTCTTTCTAACTCTAAGAGAGTTGCTCATTCTCTGTGAGGGTCTTTTGACTAGGGGCAGCCAATCACAGCTGAGGCTGCAGGTACCATACCCAAAAGAGGTGGGGGTCAGGTATGCATGCTGAATGCTGTGTCATTAGACTCACAGTCCTCTTCCCAACTCGGCTCCTAGGATAGCAACATCCTGATCCTTACTCTCTGGGCCAAAGATCAGAAAACTTCTCTGGGCAGTCTGACCCATGCCAAAGGAAAGACATAAAGACCAACCTAAGTGTTCTTAACAAACAGTCCAGATGTTACTTTCATCCGATATTGATGGAATAGCTAGATATCCATGAAAGAAAATGAATTTTGATCAGTATTTCATCTCATACACAAAAAATTAATTCTAAATGGATCACAGACATAAAAATAAATGCTAAAACTATAAAGCACTTAAAAGAAAACATAAGAGAAAATCCTTGAGACCCTAACATAGGCAATGATTTCTTAGTTCCCCAAAAATGACTAATCAGAGAAGAAAAATTGATAAACTGGTCTTAATCAGGATTTAAAACTTTCAATTATCAAAAGACACCAATACGAAGACACATGGGCGAGTCAGGGTACTGAGAGAAAGTATCTGCTACACACATATCTGGCAAGAGGCTCACGTCCAGAAAATACAAAGAACTCAAATTAATACTTACAAAAAATTTTAATGGGCAAAAGACTTGAACAGACACTTCACAATAAGCACTAGAAAAGGTGCCCAACATCATTCGTCTTCAAGGAAATACAAATTAAAACCACATGGAGACACCCCCACATTCTCACCAGAATCACTAAGAGACTGACAAGATCAATTGTTAGCAAGAATGTAAACCAACTAGAAATGAACTCCCATGCACTGCTGATGGCAGTATAAAATGTTACTACTGGCTGGACACGGTGGCTCCTGCCTGTAATCCCAGCACTTTGGGAGGCGAGAATGGAGATCACGAGGTCAGGATATCGAGACCATCCTGGCTAACCCAGTGAAACCCCATCTCTACTAAGAATATAACAAGTTAGCCATGTGTGGTGGTGCACGCCTGTAGTCCCAGCTACTCAGGAGGCTGAGGCAGGAGAATCCCATGAACCCAGGAGGCGGAGGTTGCAGTGAAGTGAGATCACGCCACTTCAGTCCAGCCTGGGTGACAGTGAGACTCTATCTCAAAAAAAAAAAAAAAAAAATGTTACTACTCTGGAAAATGTATATGGCTGGTTTAATAAAATTACACAACTGCCAATCTATTACCCAGAAATTATACTCCTAGGTATTTATCCAAAAGACATGAAATATATTTCTACAAAAAAGCCTTGCGCAAGAATGTCTGTAGCAACTTTATTCACACTAACAATAAAGGGGAAGACCCAAATGTCAATTACAAGAGAATGAAAAAGCGGACTGTGGCATATTCACACAATGGAATACTATTCTGCACTAAAATGGATGAACTGTACTGATACACATACAATGTGGATGAATCTCAAATATTTCTTGAGCAAAAGAGCCAGATACAACGGAGCAGATCTTGATAATTCTATTCATATAAAGTCTGAACAGGCAAAGCTACTTACAGTAAAAGAAATCAAAGTAGCTGCCTCTGTGAGGGATGGTGGGGGGGAGGAGGGCGGGGGGAGTAGAGGACGACCAAAAACGACATGTGGGAATTTTCTAGGTTGAAGAACAAATTATTTATCTTGATTAGGGTTTTGGTTACCCAGGTATATACACTTGTCAAAATTCACTGAACTGTACCTTTAAGCTCTTTGCATTTTACTGTATGTAAATTATACTACAATAGAAACAATTATTTTAAAAAACTAAAATACTAATTCTAATCCGTATGCACTGAGGTTTTGATCAGTAATCAGTCCAACATTTAAACATAAGCTAGCCAAGATTACTAGACATCTAAGGAAGGAAAGAAAAAGATTATGTCGGTCAAAAGGCAGGGGAAACATGTTAGTATACTCAAAATAGCACTGTATCTATGAAACAAGGATAGGAGACTACTGCGTAAGAGATATTTGGAGCGGCCGGGCGCGGTAGCTCAAGCCTGTAATCCCAGCACTTTGGGAGGCCGAGGCGGGTGGATCACAAGGTCAAGAGATCAAGACCATCCTGGTCAACATGGTGAAACCCCGTCTCTACTGAAACTACAAAAAATTAGCTGGGCATGGTGGCGCGTGCCTGTAATCCCAGCTACTCAGGAGGCTGAGGCAGGAGAATTGCCTGAACCCAGGAGGCGGAGGTTGCGGTGAGCCGAGATCGCGCCATTGCACTCCAGCCTGGGTAACAAGAGCGAAACTCCGTCTCAAAAAAAAAAGAGATATTTGGAGAATATAATAGAGCTTTCAACATTTTTAATTTTTAAATTTTAAACACTGGCAGAAATGACAAACTCAGTGGGTTAAATATTAAAGATGGAGGAAATCTCCTATTGGGGCAGGGTAGGGGTGGAGGTAGAATAGAGGAAAGACAGGGAAAGAAAGAAAGAAAATAGGAAAAAAACAGGTAAGAAAATCAGAGGACCAATCAAGGAAGTCCAATAGCAAAGAACAGGAGTTTCAGAAAGAGAGAATAGAGAAAACAGAGGCAGAAAAAGAAAAGAAAAGAAAACTTCTCAGAACTAAAGGAAATAAACTGCCTGATTGAAAAGGTCTACTGATGAATGAAAATGCACCCATGGTAAGTCCTATCATCATGACTTTGAGCTACCCAGAGGAGAAAACAGAGCCTGTAAGCCTCTAGAGAAGGTTAAAAAGCAATTTTGATTTCTCATTGAAAATGCTCAGATTTTTGCTTCTGAAGAGGTTGAAAAAATGTACTTTCCCCTATTCTTCCTGTTAATTACAACTAAGAATCGGCTAGGAACACTGGGACCAAAAGAATGACAGGGCAGCGAGTTCTCTGGGATTTCTCTTTGCCTCATATATCCCAGAGTAGGTACTAGAGAAGCCAGCAACCCAGAAACACCAACATTCACAGACAAAAAAGAAGTCTCCAGTGCAAATAAAGTCTGCTCTCTCTAGCAACAGGACCAAGAAAGGGGTAGCCTAGGAAGACAGAAAACAGAAAATAACTGCCCTACTGCAGCCAAACACTGCAGAAAAACCCACTGCTGCATGCCACAAACAAGCACGTGAAAAGACGTTCAGATGCCGTGATACACCCATCAGAATGCCTGAAAGAAAGCACAGTGACACCACCACATGCTGGCAAAAAGGCAGAACAACGGGATCCCTCAAACACTGCTGGTAGGAACAGACAGAGGCACCCTGGCAAACAGTATGGCAGTTTGGAACAAACGGAAACAAAACATACAACTAGCATACAACCCCGCAACTGCCCTCTAGGCATTTGTCCCAGAAAAAAAGGAAAACTTACGTTCACACAGATACTTGTACACAACTGTTTATAGAAACTGGATTAATAATAGCCCCAAACTATAAACAACTCAGATGTTCTTTTTTTTTTTTTTTTTTGACGGGGTCTCACTGTGTTGCCCAGGCTGGAGCGCAGTAGCATGATCATGGCTCACTGCAGCCTCGACTTCACAGGCTCAAAGGATTCTCTCACTTCAGCCTATTGAATAGCTGAGACCACAGGCTCAGATGTTCTTGAAGAGGTAAATGGCTAAACAAACTATGGTTTGTTTGCATCCACGCCATGGAATACTACTCAGCAATAAAAAGGATGAGCTACTGATACATGCGATAAGCTCAATAAAATTTCCAGAGAATGATGTAAAGAAAAGAAATCCCAAAAAGTTATATACTATATAATTCCGCTTACAATAACACTCTTGAAATAACAAAATTATAGACAGGGAGAGCAGATGAGTGGTTGCCAGGAGTCATTTAGCCAAGCAGTGGATGAGGGCAGGAGAGGAAGGGGTGTGGCTACAAAAGGGCAGAATGAAGGAATCTCTAGGGGTGGGAATGTTCTATATTTTGACTATACCAATGTTAATATCCTGGTTGTAGTACTGTATTGTAGTTTCCCAAGAGGCTACCATTTGGGAAATTGGGTTTTTGTGTGACTCTATAATTACCTCATAATAAGAAGCTTAATTTAAAAATTTCCAATAAAAATAATCTTCTACACCCAGTAAGGCTACCAGCAAATATGAGATTTGTAAGGTTTATCAGCAAATAAAGACATTTTCAGACTTGAAAGGTGTGAAAGGATTTAATTCCCATTCATCCTTTTTCAAGAAGCTAAATTAAGTAGGGTACAGTGGCCCATGCCTAATTCCAGCATTCTGGGAGGTCAAGGTGGGAGGATCACTTGAGCCCAGGAGTTCAAGATTAGCCTGGGCAACATAGTGAGACCCTGATCCTAATTAAAAAAAAAAAAAAAAAAAAGCAGCTAAATTAGCATGTGTTCTATCAAAAACAAGAAAGCAAACTGAAGAAGATTACAACACAATATGGGAAATGGGAGATCCAAGCCTAGATTCCTGGCTTGTCTTGCCCTTCTGCTGATGAAGTTTCTGCTCTTCCCTCCATGATCTGCTGTCTGCTAAGGATACTCATCTCATCCCCACCAGAAAGATCTGAGAAGCAGTGTGTTACAAGACAGCCCCTCTCCTGACCAGGCTTCTTCCCGAAATCCAGTGGACCTGGCTCACCTACAGCCCCTCCAGATGGAGGATGCCCCATGTGTGCCAGGACTCACTCGTGACCCTGCTCAGTGACCTCCTGAGTGGGGCACCTACAAACTCTCATGAAAGCACAAGTCAGACTGGGATCCAGACTCTGTTCGACCTGTCTTCCCCTAGGAGTCTTCAGATGATACCACCATCAACACTGCCCTTGCCAATTTTAGCTAGATTTGTGCCTGTTTCTCAGTTTTCAAAATTAAACAAGATATTGTTAGGGACACACACATAGACGACAGGTTTATGAAGAAGAGTAATGAAAAGATTAACACAAGAATCAGGACAGTGGCTGCCTCTGGGGGGAAAGGGATGCAACCGAGGAGGGACACACTGGAAACTTCTGTGGTAGCGGCAATGGCTGATTTTGTGGCTTACAATGGTGGTATGTGCAGGTTCATTCTGTAATATTTTGGATTGTACATGTGCATTTAGTATGTTCTATATGTATGATATGTTTAATTTTTGAAGTAAAAACATACAGAGAAATAAATGGGGCACAGAGGATTAAGCTTTTGCTATATGGCCCAAAGGACAAGTGGGTAAGAGTCACAGAGAATCAAATTTCAACACAGCCTAAGGTCACACCTTCTTAGCTATAAATGACCATGAGATGGATTCCCTCAGACAGTAGTGACTATCCCATCACAAAGGGTGTGTGTAAATATACTGGACAGTTCCTTGATGGAGAGAGCAGAGAGGAGCCAAAAGCATCAGTTGGGGGAAAAAGATCCTTCAGATCCCAAGATTCTGAAATTGTATGACTTGACAAAAAGTCTCGGCCCTCTAATGATATACCCACAGCCCTTCTAACCTGAGATAAACAATCCATCATGAATGGTGACAGAATGCACAGGTGTCTCAATAAGTGTTCTGTTAATGTGACTACAGAGTGAATTATTATCAGAGTTGGAAAAATGAGGCAATTGCAGCAGCAGCTGAACTAAATCTTTTAACAAGCTTCTTTATGCCTACAGTGCCTATCGCTTTGAAAACACTTAGGGAGTGAATAGAAAAAGGGAACCACATTATTGAAAACTATAGCCTGCATTCAGACTAACATGTGAAATGAAAGTAGCTATATGTTGACTCATATGAGCAGCACATGTATGTGCATCATACTAATCTTCTGATCTGAGAAGGGCTGATATCTGGCTAGAGAAAAGTACTTTTGAGGGTAGTCCAAACAAATCAACATAAGACTCTGATCTTTCAGACAGAACTCCAAAATTACAGATTTTGTTCAGTCCTCCTTCAAACTCCACACAAAAGAAACATTTCCTAGAAAAAAGTATGGTATAATACACAGGTAGACATGCAGGTATTCATTCATTGATGTAATGAAGTTAGGCCTTAACAGTCCAGGTTGGTTGTTAGGACTATCCAGATCAATTAGAACAGGGAAGCATCCATTATTCTTTCTAAGAAGCAAATACATACCTCAATTTTTGGAGTCTATCCATTTCTTCAGCTTTGAGAGCATTCAGTTCCTTTGCTCTTCTAGAAGTTTCAGCATCAAGCCAGTCAAGCCTAGAGAACAGTATCAAGAATCACCCCAACTCTCCTCAAAGCAGAGTCAGGACTCCCTTGAGCTCCAGTCTTGGCTCCCTGCAGGCTTCTTAGGTGACTTCACAGTCTTTTAAGGAGGCAGAAAGCCAATAAATATAAGAAGGGTAGCTAGACCTAAACAACCTCTATTTACTGCTAATGTATAGAGATGTAGAACAGTCCTGCTTACCTTTTCCTACCTCAGGAACGAATACTTACCTCTGTTTTTGCACGCTGTCACTTTCTTTGGCCTTTAATTCTTCTAGTTCCCTCAATCTTTTGGAAGTTTCAGCATCAAGCCAAGCGAGCCTAGCAGACAGTCAGAAGAGTCAAACCAATTCTGCCTCAACACAGCAGGGTGTCATTATCACAGAAACAGACCAGAAGTCAGGACCCCCCTGCAGAGCACCAATCCTGGCTCTATTAAGGTACTCAGTAGGTAACAAAACCTCTCAGTACCTGTAAAGCTCTCTAGAATGTGTTCCATGTGAAAATACTTTTATGCACATAAGTACTCTGAGTTAGTGTACAACGCAGTAAGAACCTGTCTCAAAGGTTCTCAAGAAAACTAGCTATCACTTGTACTTTGGGTTTCTTATTAGACTCAAACAAAACCCTTGCTGTATCTTCAAGTTTAGACTCAACAATGAACCCCCAGGAGCCATATAGGCATAGTGAAGTCAAATAAAAACAAAAGGGAAAAGTTAACTGTGGACAACTCTGTTGTATGTAAAAATGCTTTGATTCTTTTGGTTTAGGATACGTGAATATTGTCAAATTATTTAATGGACCGCTTTCATTTTTGCTTTCCCATAATTGCAAGAATAATTTCAGCCAAAAGAATGTAGAGAAAGCTGTTTTCACTGCTCCCTTCCTATGGAATGTTCTCACCTCATCTCCCATATTGAAATCCTGCCTGTTCTTCAGGTCGTAGTTTAATTTCCATCTCAATCCATGAAGCCTAGACCTCTGCAGCAAGAACTTTCTCCCCTTTCTAAACTCTCTCAGTTCCTAGGTAACACACCTTGTTCTATCTTAAATTATAGCTAATTACGTATATTCTCTATTGACTGTAAATAAGCAAGGGCTGGGATTATGGTCTATTTGCCCTTTTTAAAGTCTCCATAGAGCTCATAACAGTGTCCTATACAAAACTAGCAACTGATATACAATTGACACACATATAATTTATGAATGAATGACATAAGAAAAAATAGAGGAGCTCACCGCAAGCTATATAGTTTGACAGAAAAGTTTAATAAACTACATTTTACTTTATTTTTTTAATAGCCTACATTTTAAATAACCAACTTTATATACAGAAAAGAGAAGAAAAGGTTGACTTCCACGTCTATGTAAAAGGAGCTCTTTAACTCTCAAAGATGTGAAAAATACCAGCACAAACCTGATTGCCTCGTGCTCAACAGCACCTGTCAAGTGATTTTCCTCTTGAGTATCTTCTTGCTGGAGAGACTCTTTTGTGGCATCTCTGGGGCTAGATTTCACCTTTAGCCATGCAGCACTGTAAAAAAGCACCTTTGTCATCATTTACTCCGTGTCCAGTGACTCATCCAAGTAGGTGCCAGCTCAGAGAAGACGACAGAATTAAATTAATGGTGATGTGTAGCATGGGGTCCTAAAGTAGAAGCTGCATGTGAAGAAGAGTGAGATCCTCCAGCACTCAGGCTCAGTGCCAAAGGGGAGAAATTCTCCTTTGCTTCAAAGAAGCCATCAGGATTTTAAATGAGAAATAGTGATCAATTACAGAACACTGGGTGAATGTCAACAAAACTGTTACAATATATAGATTTGGATCACTAATTACATTCCATAGTATAAGACAACTCTATCTTTACAAGGCCTAACAGCACCATAAGCCTAGAAGTCCCACCCACCGTCCCCTGCCAACCACACATGTACTCTAAAAGACAGTCCACTGTATATTTGGTTTGCAATAGAAACTTCAAATGAGCTTACCAACTGAAGGTACATCTCCATATTAATACTTGTATACAAAAATACAGAAAACAGAATATAGTAATAAAAACAAAAAAAGCACATTATGAAATCAGAAGACCTGATTTGAGGTCTGGCTGTTAGATGAGTAAGACATTAAGTTCTCTAAACATTGTTTCTTTAACTTTAAAACAAGAAGGGATGGATGAGCACAGCCATTCCTTCACATTCATTTGGAATCTTAGGGGCCTCTCTTCTACCAGGCTACTCACCCTGACTTCTGATGGCTCCCAATGACAGAACCCTCCAGTCCCCGATCTTCTCCCTTGTTCTTCCCAACATTACTGCTTTTTACTTCTTTATTTTTTCTGTTCCACCTCCTGGTCCTTTCCATTGCGTTTTCAAGAACTACTGTCTCATGGCAAATAAGCTCCCCTTTATCTTCAACCAATTCCCCCAAAGATTATTTCCACCTAACTGGATGCTGCTCTTCTCTCTAGCCCTGTGAAATGGCAGCTTCTTATTCTCCATGTGCTATGAATCAGGATGACAAGACAGTAATATCAACATTATCCTCACTGCTCCCCACAGCTAAGACAATGTTGGTGACATCTACATGGTTTTACGGTTCACAATTATCTTGATATAGAGTTAGAATTATTTTAAAATATTTATTTACTCAGCAAAGATTTACTGAATGCCTACTATACACCTAGCACTGGACATTCAAATATAAAAAAGAAAGTCCCTGGCCTCAAGTTTCTCGAATCAATTGGCCAAAGAGACAAGTGAAGCGAAGCCCATCATCTTCCACACAATGACACATGTCCTGGGTGTTGGGGTGGGCCATGGAAAAGTTGTTCCAACCACAGTCAGGAAGATGAAGGAACCAACAAGCTTCCGGACAAAGACTTCTCATGTATGACTCACCCAAAAAAGCATTTCTTCTTAATGGAAAAAATTAAGGCTGCTACTTCATTTGCGTCTTATGAGCTATAGGTCACCTTTGATATGTGGAGGAAAACAGAATCACATAAACAAACAGTCCCTTGAGTTTTCACATACCATTTAGGAGATGCTGGTGGGGATGTGGGGTTTGGGGGTATCCATGGTGCCTTGCAGTCTTTCACAGGCTGTCGGTTCATTTTTAATCTGGATGAAACTGTTGCCTGCTGCACTCTGCTTTTAGTGTGAGGTTGGCTTTGTCTACTTCTTTCAGCTTTGTGGAGTCCCTGTGAGAGTAAATAAGAATTATAAAGCCAAACAAATATCAAAGAAACTATGGTTTCAACCTCTGCCTCACTGAAGCTCCAAGTTCTCTATGTTATTCATGTATCCATTCAGTAAAAGCTGAGTAGAAAGCACTGTGGTAGAAATTTGGAGGAGGGTATAAATTACATTGAAACAACCATGGTAGGGAGTGGGAGTGGAGTGTATAGAATTGGAATCCCTGGCTCTACCTCACACCTTTAAACATATAAACTATATATAAAATATATTTTTATTTATTTACAACCTTTTTCCTAATTAAACAACAACAACAACAACAAAAAACTCATTACATATTGTTAAATTATTTTCCTATTTTCTTTTCTTTTTTTTAGAGACAGGGTCTCGCTCTGTTGCCCACACTGGAGTGCAGTGGCATGAGCACAACTGACTGCAGCCTCAAACTCCTGGGCTCCAGCGGTTCTCCTGCCTTAGTCTCCTGAGTAGCTGGGATCACAGGTGCGTGATATCATGCCTAATTTTTTATTTTTTGTAGAGCCAGGGTCTCACTGTGTTGCCCAGGCTGGTCTTGAACTCCTGGGCTCAAGTAATGTATAAAACATTCTTAGTTAAAACTCTTAACCTCTCTGAACCTTAGGTCTAAATAGAATGAATCTGGGCTATTTAAAAAATACTATAGAGAATGAGGCTCTGTCTCTGGAGAAGAGCACCCACCTGAATTCTTACAAGTTCAATCTTGACACCTCAATGACCCCTGCCCCCTAATCCCCATAAAAGTTTGGGAAGAAATGGACTTGATCTTAATCCATTATCTGTCAATAACTTGTGGTAACTGCTAACTCTGTTTTTTTGGAGGCCACTTGAAAATAAACAGATTTTCTACAGAAGCCTTTAGGCAAGACCACCAAATGTCACTAATACAATAAAGGTGTTCAACTAGGAGGTGGTCTTTCGGCCAGTTTTCCACTGATAGGGCCATAGGTAAGTTTAAACAGAAGCTTAAAATATAACGTAGTTTCAAACCAAGTTTTACCTTGCTGGCTCCCAAAGCCATATTAGAAAGCACTCACCCTAGGATGCCCTTTTAATATTCAGTAATTATTATTGATCAATATTTATCTTTAGCAGGAACCAACTTTTTTTTCTTCTTCTTCTTTAAGACAGGGTCTTACTCTGTTGCCCAGGCTGGAGTACAGTGGCTCAGTCATAGCTCACTAGTCTTAAACTCCTCGGCTCAAGTGATCTCCCTGCCTCAGGCTCCCAAACAGCTGGGACTACAGGCATTAGCTACCACATCTGGCTAATTTTCTTTTTAACTTTGTTTTTAGTTGAGATGGGGTCTCACTATGTTGCCCAGGATGATCTTAAACTCCTGGCCTCAAGCAATCCTCTCACTTCCCAAAGTGCTGGGATGATAGGTGTGAGCCACCACCCCCGGCAGGAACCAGATCTTAATCCCCTCAAATCTCACACTTCCAAATCAGAAGCAGAAAAAAAAAAAAAAAAAAAAAAAAAAAAAAAAACAAATTTTAAAATCTCCTGCCCAATTAGTTATTGGTATCATATTAGTTAGAATCTTACCGAACCAGGAATAGAAAGAATTCTCTATTCTAGTAACAATATTAAAAATTGTTATTTTTTTTTGTTAAAATATATAAATAACTTAAATAGCCAGGCTCAAGGACTCTAGCATCCAACTGCCTGAGAACTGGCTCCACCACATACCAGCTTATATGACCTTGACAATATCAGATAAATATAAATGGGCCAAAAGAAAGGAATGATTTCATACTTGCTGTCTTGCTGGTGCCAGAGTATCTTTCTTCCTAAATGGCACTTTCTCAGTCATAGGCTTCTTTTGCACTGCTTTTGTTTTTGCCACGGCTAACGTCTCGTCTTTGAAGCTTGCACTTTGGTCTAGGATAAATGGTCCTTCTTCCGGAAGGATATCCACATCTAATACATCAAGCTCACTCTGCAACCTCTGGGGCTCCGGAAGCTCCATTTCAGGCTGATACTTACCTACATGGAGATTTTTGAAGAACAAACTAAGGAAAATGCTATTCAAATCAAATTGCTGAGAGTGATTATCTATACACAGATAAGCTCCAAATATCTATCCTAGCCCTGCTGAGAAGCGGATATTTTGAACATTGTTCCTCCTCCTGTGAATATTATTCAGGTTTATAAGTAGAAACCTAGGTGTCACAGTTGACTCCCTGAATCTTCGCTCTCATATTTACTCATTTACTTGGTCCCTTTGATCCTAATTCTAAAATAGCGCTTACATTTATTCCTGTCCTTCCTTCCCTTTTGCTATTACCCAAGGTCAGGCTTGCCATATCTTGTGACTAAAATAATAGTGTCTCCTAACTGACCCCCTGTTTGTCTTCACACTGTCTCCTGGCTACCAAAATTTTTCTTCTCAAATGTAATATTTAAATGTCACTTATATACTCAAAACCTTCAACGGCTCCTAATTTGATAGAGAATAAAGTCTGAACTCCATACAAGACATTCAACCTGCAATGGAAAAGGAAGCTGTCTTTATCTGAAGATGAGACAACATAGAAAATCAAAGAGACTCCACAGACAAACTATTATAGCTGAGAAGAGGGGTCAGCAAGGTTTCTGGACATAAGAAGATGAACACATAAAATCAGTATTATCTCCACATTATCAAAATAACTAATAGAAAATATAAGAGAAAAAAATCTCATTAACATTGACAACAGAAACTATAAGGCACGTTGGAAGAAATCTAATGAAAGAAGCATAAGGCTTTTACGTAAAAATTTAAAAGGTAAAGGACATGAAAGAAAATCTAAATACATTGTTTTCACGAATGAACAGACTGTAATGATGTTAGTTCTCCGCCCCCCAAGTAATCCATAATTTCAAATGCATATTCAATTAAATCTCTAACAGATTTTTTTTCATGGATCTAAACAAGTTGATCCTAAAATTCATACAAAGTATAAAATCCCAATAGCCCAAATAATTTTGAAGAATAGCCAACAAAGTGGGGAGTGGGTGGAGGCAGGAATCTTACTCTTGCAAAGACAAAGTCTTAGTGAGAAAGCATTAAAGGCAGTGTGGGAGTGATGCAAACACAGGCAGAAATCCATGAAACATGATGGATGTGACAAAGGCAGCATGATAATTCAGTGAGTAGGAACTGGATTGTTCAAAAAACAGTGCGAAGATTACTAGTATCCATAGAGAAAAAAATAAAACAGGATCCTTGTCTCACAATTGAACACTTAAATTCTAAATGGAATGAAGACCTAAATGTGGAAAGAAAACCCTAAAGCTTTAATTATAAAATACAGGAGACTATTAGTATGACACAGGGGCAGAAGAGACTTTCTTAAGCTCAAATATAATACTGACATATTTTTTTTTTTTTTTTTTTTTTTGAGACGGAGTTTCCCTCTTGTTACCCAGGCTGGAGTGCAATGGCACAATCTCGGCTCACCGCAACCTCCGCCTCCTGGGTTCAGGCAATTCTCCTGCCTCAGCCTCCTGAGTAGCTGGGATTACAGGCACGCGCCACCATGGCCAGCTAATTTTTTGTAGTTTTAGTAGAGACGGGGTTTCACCATGTTGACCAGGATGGTCTCGATCTCTTGACCTCGTGATCCACCCGCCTCGGCCTCCCACAGTGCTAGGATTACAGGCTTGAGCCACCGCGCCCGGCAATACTGACATATTTGAACTTAATTGGACTAAACTACAACTTCCATCTGACAAAACGACATCCTTAAAGTCCACAGGCAAGCCAAAGTATGGAAGTAGATCTCTACAATGCATATAATCAACATAGGATGAGTATCTAGACTACATAAAGAACACCTACAAAACTATAAGACAAACAATCCAATGGAGAAATAGGCAAAGGAAAGAAACTGGCAATTCAGACAGAAAATCTGAATTGTCAATAAAAATATGAAAAGATGACTGAATTCACCTAAAATAAAAAATACTCAAACAATGACATGTCATTTTAAATCCACCAAAAGATGTGGAAAAACAAGTATTCTCGCAGACTATTAGCGTGGCAGTAAATTCCCCAGCTGCTTTGGAAAGCAACCTGATTGCTCTAGTACAGTTGAAGAGTTACATACACTGCAACCAAGCCATTTCAATCCTGGGTATATACTAAGCCTAGAGGAACTCTCTTATGTGCACAGAGGAAGCAGGAACACAGATATTCACTTCATCATTGTTTATAAAAGCAAAAAACCGGGAACAACCAGAATGTCCATCAATAAGAGCTGAAAAATAAATTATGGTATATTCATATAAGAGAAACCTATACAGCAGTAAAATTAATAAATGAGAATTCATGCATCAACATGAGAAAACCTTACAAACATAAGTGGGGGGTAAGCAAACTGCAAAATCATGCATATTATAAGATATTTACATAAAACAATACTATACATGGTTTATGGACAGACATACAAGCAGTACAAATATGAAAACAACAGGTCTAGAATATAATAACAATAGTAACTTCTAGTGAGGGAAGAAAGAGAATGGAATGAGGAGAAAAATACAAAAGGGACCTCAACTGTACTGTCATCCCATTTCTCTTTCCCCAGTTTCAGTTATCCTTCAGCAGCTCTGGATCCAAAAATATTCAATGGGAAATTCCAGAAATAAACAATTCGTAAGTTTCATTCTTTTTCACTTTTTTTTTTTTTTTGAGATGGAGTCTCACCCTGTTGCCCAGGCTGTGCAGTGGCATGATCTTGGCTCACTGCAACCTCTGCCTCCCGGGTTCAAGAAATTCTCCTGTCTCAGCCTCCCAAGTAGCTGGGACTATAGGCATGTACCAACACACCTGGCTAATTTCTGTGTTTTTAGTAAAGACGGGGTTTCACCATGTTGGCCGGGCTGGTCTCAAACTCCTGATGGCAAGTGATCCACCCGCCTCAGCCTCCCAAAGTGCTGGAATTATAGGTGTGTACCACCACGCCTGGCTTTTGCATTTTTAGTAGAGATGGGGTTTCACCAAGTCGGTCAGGCTGGTCTCGAACTCCTGACTTCATGATCTGCCCACCTCAGCCTCCCAAAGTGCTGGGATTACAGTGTGAGCCACCATACCCAGCCCATAACTTTTAAACTGTGTATCCACGCTGTTGACGGTCTCTGCCTGCTAGTCACCTAGTAGCTGTCTCAGTGATCAGATCAACTGTCCCGTATTGCAGTGCTTGTGTTCCAGTAACCCTTATTTGACTTCATAATGGCCCCAAAGAGCAGCTATAGTGATGCTGGCAATTCAGATACACTGAAGAAGCTGGAAAATGTGCCCTTTAAGTGAAAAAGTAAAAGTTCTCCACTTAATAAGAGAAAAAAAATCATATGATGATATTACTAATTCTAGTAAGACTGAATCTTCTATTCATGAAATTGTGAAGAAGGAAAAAGAAATTCAAAGCTAGTTTTGTTGTCAAATCTCCAGCTGAAAAATTATGGCCACAGTTCATGATAAATGCTTAGTTAGGATGGAAAAGGAATTAAACTCATGGCTGGAAGACATGAACAGAAATGTGTTCCAAATGACGGCAAATCTTCAGTGTTAGGTATACACTGGGAGCTTTGAAATGTATCCCCTGTGGATATGAGGGACTACAGGTTGAGCATCCTGAATCCCAAAAATCCAAAATCCAAAATGCTCCAAAATTGGAAACTTGGGAGTGCCAACAAAATGCTCCCAGGAAATGTTCATTGGAGCCTTTTGGATTTCAAATTTTTGGATTTGGGATGCTCAATCGGTAGGTGTAATATAAATATTCCAAAATCCAGAAAAAGTTTAAACCCAAAGCACTTCTGATTCCAAGGATTTTAAATAAGGGATACTACTCAACCTGTGCTGTATTTTATTTCTATAAAAAAAAAAATCTGAAGAAAGCAAAAATGTTAAAATTTATTAAATCTAAGTAGTGGATATACAATATTATTCTTTTTAGTCCTTTCTGTATATTTTAAATATTTCATAATCAAAGGAAAACTACATTTGGACTACTTTACTAGTGAGTCAAGGGTCAGATTTCCTGGCACTGCATCCTCTTTAATTAGGTACTTTTCAAAGCTATAGAAGTTACACAGCAAGGAAATATAAATCAGAAGAGAAGAATGGTAAAACTAAATCCTTGGTCTGTAATTTATTTAATTCCCAAGCTTATATATATCCAAGGAACTCTGACTGTAGGTCCTGATACCTTTCCAGTTGTGATTTGCATACTGTAGGTCCTGCCCTTCCAGTTATGATTTGCATAGATCAGCATGTAAATGCAGCATAGGTTTCAGGAGTGAGTTTGAGGACACTGCTGATAGTGGGAATGAAGCCACCATCTTCATAGCTGACAAGTTACACTAATGCAATCAACCATTGCAAGAATAGTTCAGAAGCTACAAAGAAACTGTCCCAGCCAACTATTATGTAAATCACAGGACAGCTGATCAAATCAGGCTCAAGCATATATCCCAAATGAAGAGTGCATACGGAGGGTTTTCCATAGGGTAAAGTGATTTCCTAGGGTATTTTTTCAGGGGTGGGTGGGGAAGAGGAGACCTTAGGAAATCAGAATGGAAAAACTGGGTAGAGCGATACCTAAAACAGAAACAGGAAAATGTAACCTGAAATCCAGATCATAAGGACAAGAAAAAAATAACAAATATAAAATAAGACTAAGAAGATTACCACAATCTTAGGTGTTTTACTTAAGGTCCCAAGGAGTAGCAAAGCCAAGTCTTCCGACTTTCGGTCCCAGGCGAGGCCCATTCATTCTGCCCTGTCAGGGACTGTAGAGCTGTTCCCCATAAATACATTTCCCAGAGAGCTGAAGTTTACTTCTCTATGACCTCAAAAAACTCCTTTTAAAACAGCCACCAAATATTTGTTTGCTTAGTTAGAATATGCCTAACATAATCTAGCCTTTTCTTAACAACTTGGCGCTATTACTAAGAACCAAAAATGCCACCTTACATTTTCACAGCATTTAGCAATTAGATAATTTACCACTTACAACAACTAAGTCAGTCACAAAACACAAAGACTATCCTTCCCATTTTATAAATGAAAAAATTAAGATTCAGGCCAGGTGCGGTGGCTCACACCCATAATCTCAGCACTTCGGAAGGCTGAGGCAGGTGGATCACCTGAGGTCAGGAGTTTGAGACCAGCCTAACCAACATGGTAAAATCCCATCTCTACTAGAAATACAAAAAATTTGCTGGGCAGGGTGGCACACACCTGTAATCCCAGCTACTTGGGAGGCTGAGGCAGGAGAACTGCTTCAGCCTGGGAGGTGGATGTTGTTGTTGAGCCAAGATCATGCCATTGCACTCCAGCCTGGGAGACAGAGCAAGACTCCGTCTAAAAAAAAAAAAAATTAAGATTCAGACAGATTAAGTCAACTCAGATTTACAAACTGGCAGAGCTGTGACTGGAATCTAGGACTTCTTGGTCCAAGTTTTCTCCTTCTGCCTCCCAGCTTTCCTACATTTGTTCCTGTAACGAGTTTTAGGTCAGCAGATTTTCCAGCTTCTTTCTGAAACTGGTCTCTATTTTTCACTAGTCAGCTGATGGGCACCTCAAATCTTCTAACTCATTTAGCAAATACTTCTCTGTGTGAAGGCCTAGAATGTTCTCTCCATTTCCGCCAGTCTATCAAAATGAGCTCCCTAGCACCCAGGATTCAAGTTACTGTGATTTGCTGCTCAGAAATCTTTTCTTACTCAATTACACTTCTTCACAGGTCTTTCAACAAGCACTTAAGTGCCTAACTATATGGCAGATGTTAGGCTTGGCATAGAGAATACAAGGACAAATAAATCTGACACCCACCCTCAAGGGAAAGGCTGGCAAATGCAGCCTTCCTAATTAGAGGGAAGATACTATATTAGTTCTACCTGCCTACCAGTGAAGGAAAGAGAACATCCCATTAAAGTAAGTAAATACCTAATGGAAATGAATTAACTGGATTTTTGTTGTAATACAATAAAAAACATATATTTGGTCTCTAGCCCAGTTTCTGGCACAGAGCTCCTAAAACTACTCTAATTTCCTGAGCATTAGGGGTGCTAGGTTCATCTTTTTTCCTAATATTTGGTCTTTAACCCCACTGCCTGACACAGAGCTCTTATCCCTTGGAATTTCCTGGCTAAGGAAACTTTTTTTTTTCCTCTAATGAGGTGACTCTTGGAGGACTTCTGGATAGGAGCTGGTGACCAGAAAGAACATGCAATGATTGGAAGCTTGGAATTGACAGTTCCATCCTCCATCCTCCAGGTAGCGGAGAGGGGCTGGAGATTGAGTTAATAATCGATCATGCCTATGTGATGAAGCCTCTGTAAAAATCCCTGAACTACAGGGTTTGAAGAGCTCCCGGGATGGTAAACATGGGGAGGTTCCTGGAGGGGAGCTTCCCTAAAGAGGGCATGGAAGCTCCATGCCCCTTTCACATGTTATACTTTGTCCTATACACCTCTTCCATCTGTGTCCTCTATAAATACCCTTTATGATAAATGGGTAAACATAAGTAAAGTGTTTCTCTAAGTTCTATGAGCCACCCTAGCAAACCCCAGGAGTGGGTCAAAGGAATCCCAATTTTATAGCCTGTCAATCAGAAGTATAGGTCACAACCTGAAACTTGGGATTGGTGCCTAAAGTTGGGGTGTCTTATGGGACTGAAACTTAACCAATGGTATCTGACTCCAATTCCAGGTAGATGGTGTCAGAATTGAGTTGAATTACAGGATACCCAGTTGGTGTCCCCTGGATAATTGTTTAGTGTGGCAAAAAACATCCACACATTTGGTGTCAGAGTTGAAGTACTGAGAGTCTTAAGTATGTAGGAAAACAGTCCTGTCTCTTACAGTTACGCTTGTGATAGAAGTCGCATGCTAAACTATTAAGGTTCCACAGAAGAGTGGCAGATTGAGAGATAAATCAGCTGAATTCTGGACTGATAGATATATAACTTTCAAATCAATGAGGAAAAAATGAAATAAAATCTTGATTAATGTAGTAACTTACAACAAAGAAAAAAACTTTGGCAAATGAAAATCAAAATAAGGTAGAACAAAGTTCAAATATGTCATTAATCTCATTAAATATAAGTAGATTAAATATAGAACTCTAAAACAGTTAAAAACGCCAATAACAGGCCAGGCAAGGAGGTTCACGCCTATAATCCCAACGCTTTGGGAGGCCAAAGCAGGTAGATCACTCGAGGTCAGGAGTTCAAGACCAGCCTGGCCAAGATGGTGAAACCCTATCTCTACAAAAATACAAAAATTTGCCAGGTGTGGTGGCACATGCCTGTAATCCCAGCTACTCAGGAGGCTGATGCAGGAGGACCACTTGAACCTGGGAGGCAGAGGATGCAGTAAGCCAAGATCGTACCACTGCACTCCAGCCTGGGCAACAGAGCAAGACTCTGTTTAAAAAAAAAAAAAAAAAAAATCAGAATAATCTGGGAAGATGAAGAAGATAAAGATTGGAAGGAGTGATTCAAAGGGGAATTTCTTAGATGCTGGTAATGTTCTATTCCTTGACTTGGATAGTAGTTATAGAGACGTTTTTGTTTTCTGGTAATTAATTGAGCTATAAATCTATATTTTGTGTACTTTTCTATCTTTACGTTCTACCTTTTTTTTTTTTTTTTTTTTTAAATCAGGGGCTCACTCGGTCACCCAGGCTGGAGTGCAGTGGTGCAATTTCAGCTCACTGCAACCTCCATCTCTTAGGCTCAAGTGATCCTCCTGCCTCAGCCTTCCAAGTAGCTGGGATCACAGATGTGAGCCACTACTCCTGTCTGTTTTTGCATTTTTTGTAGAGACAGGGTCTACTTACATTGCCCAGGCTGGTCTCAAACTCCTGGGCTCAAGCAATCCACCTGCCTTGGCCTCTCTAAGTGCTAGGTGTGAGCCATGGCACCCAGCTTGTATGTTCTACTTTAATTTTAAAAAAAAAAAAAAAAAAAAAACAGTTTACTGGATTTGTCCATATTTATTTATAGATAATCTCATCTAGCTAGAGAAATACAAGAGTTAAGTAACCAAGCCCCATATTTCATCAAATCTAAAACATCAATTATAAGACACATCAGTAGTTTATACATCAACAGGAATTTAAAAATGTTTAAAATGTTTACAATGTTAAAATTTTACAATTAACTACAAGTTATCATCAACTAATAATGATTTCGGAAGCATTCAAATGTGTACCTCAGACCAACAAAATGTAGTATCATAACATATACATCCATAAGCAAAATACTTAGAACCCAGCAGGGAGATGGATAAAGAATATGAACAGGCAAATTACAGAAGAGGAGATAACATGGCTAAGGTGCATGTGAAAGAAAAGATAACCTTCACCAGGAATCAGGAAATGCAATATGAAACAAGAAGATGCCACTGTCCACTGAGACTGGAAAATTTTTAAAACTTTATTATATAATGTACTTGGTGAAGATGTGGGGAAATATATACTGATGTCACTGCTAGTCAAGACATAAATGTGTGCCCACTTTAAAGGGGCAAGTTGGCAGTATCTGTTTAAATGTGCATACTGTATCACCTAACAATTCTACTTCTTGGAATAACAAACGTTTATTTAACTATCCGAGAAAAAAAAAATATATATATATATTTATAAATATAATATATATCTCTCTCTCGAATGCATGTGTCTTTCTCTGTGTGTGTTACACATATCAATCATTAAAATAAAATAAACTTTTTTTTTAAAGTAGGGTTCTAGCTTCCAGCTCTAAGGGAATTTGCCTTGGGTAGCCCAAACACTACGACGTAGCAAAAGGAAATGTTACTCTCAACCTTCCTCTATATATAAAATATTACAGCCTCTAACCTAAGGAAGCATCTTGGTTGCTATTTACTGATCCTAGTTAAAGTTCATCTATTGTGGGCTAGGTCCTAAATCCTGACCTTCCCGAGTGCAGTAACTGTTATAGCCCAGATAACTTTAAAGAATAAAATATCCTGCAATAAAAACTTTAAGAGACATACCAGCAAGAAGCTTCTTTGCCACAGGAGGGCGACTTGTTTCCTGTGGAAATGTGTTCTTTGCTGTGAAGGGTCTCCTCTCGCCCCTTGGTGATGTACTTGGCCATCTCTCTAAGGTCTTTTGGCTACCAATAGGAAATCTGCTCCACACTTCACTGAAACATTTTTTCATCTTTTTTGGTGACAGTTTCTTTTCCAGGAGAGACTCCAAAGCCTGCCATGAAACAGTCAATTATTTTTAGTTTATCTCACAAAAGTATACTTTTAATCACAAAACTGAAAGTAAGGACTCCAGAGAAATGTGTTATTAAATGGCTATCTCTGACAGTTAACAAAATCTTAATTTAAAAATGTCATTATTTAGGATATCTAATTAATTAGTATCAACAATATCTGTGAGTTCTTTCAGATGTGTAGCTCACTAAAGCCAACAGCAAAGAGATAACGAATATGACTACTTTTAAAGGCATCCAAATCTTAAAGGATCATCATTTTAGAAATTATATTCTTCAGAATATTATCCTATCTGCTTCAAAAGCATTTTAATCATCAACAAAAATCTCATAAACTCAAATAGTCTTTGAAGTGGGCAAACATCCTATATTTAACATACATTTTCATGAACTAAAGGACACTTAGTAGGTCCAGTGGCTTTGGTCACTTGTCCAACACAACAAGAGTAGAAGATCTGTGTCTCACCTTCCTAAAAATGGCATTTTCTCTAATAAGTTCCCACCCATTCATTACTGGGAAGTCAGGGCCCAGTCTCCACCTGGTCGATACAGATTAAGGACAACTGCACACAGTCAGGAAGGTTTAGTTCAGAGAATAGTAACATAGTAAGAAAATGCGCTGTGAAATGGTGTAAGGTCACAACAGGAAAGACAACACGTCTTGCATTTTGAAAAGTAGGGGAGATAAACATTCTGTTTAAGCAACATGTTGGGCCAGGCACAGTGGCTCACACCTATAATCCCAGCACTTTGGGTGGCCGAGGCAGGTGAATCACAAGGTCAGCCAATATGGTGAAACCCCGTCTCTACTAAAAATACAAAAATTAGCCAGGTTCAGTGGCAGGCACCTGTAATCCCAGCTACTTGGGAGGCTGAAGCAGGAGAATCACTGGAACTTGGGAGGCGGAGGTTACAGTGAACTGAGATTGCACCACTGCACCCCAGTGTGGGTGATAGAGTGAGACTCCATCTCAAAAAAAAAGAAAGAAAGAAAGAAAGAAACCTGATGTTAGAGGTACTCTTACTCAAGCTCAAAATGTGGGAGAGGGCCTAGACAGCCTCTTCAGATCCCTTCTAGGATTACGAAGATGTATACTCTAAATGAAGTTATTTCGGCCCATAAATGCTTCTTATGGATAAGTTAAAAAAGCATCACATGACTTGATATGCTGCCTAAAATTCTGAGGTCTGCATTTGACAACAGCATTCCTCACTGTGAGTTCTACATATACGAATGTAACCAATGAAAATCACAGACACATTTGCTTGATAATGAACCTATGAAGGCAGAAGGGGCCTTAAAGGCCTCCAAGACCTAGTTAATGGTGGCAGAACTGGAGTGTCATTAATCTAGAATTCTTCTACAGCTAACAGCTTACTATGCCATACTAACATAAAGATCACCTTTCTATTTGCGGATGAAAATGTGTGGCATAGGGGAACTAATACTAGCATGGGAGTCAGAAGATAGAATTTGATCTCTAGCTCCCAAGAAAATAACTGTCATCTCTCCTACTTTTGCTTTTTCTAAAAAAATCTTAATCTGTACAACAGTAGTAAAACCAATTTCAAAGCATACTGCCACAGAAAGGTTCAAATGGCATAATTACATGGTAACACCATGCAAACTTCAGAGAACTATAAAATTAATGGCATATTGCTATTGTTGTCTTTGTCACCAATGAAAACTAAGAACATTATCGATTCCTGTCTAATACATGCCAGCTGAGATTTCTACAAGTCTCTAGCTATATCACCAGATTTGAGGCTCTGATTCCACATACTGTATCTTTCAGTGTTTCTTCTTTTCTAAAATCCATCTAAATTAAACACTGATATTCTAATTTAAGAATGTTTTACTGGTTTCCTTTTCTACATTTTTTTCTTAAATGGCATGGGCCAGGGAATAGAACATTCTGTTTAGTTAATGAACCTGGTTAAAGTTGTTACATGTTTTATACTCAAGTCACCAATTTTCAAAGTAGTGAAATACGATAATATAGGCTAGAACGTAAAAATAACAAAATAAAAATGAAGTGATCCTTGGGCCCTCTGCAAAGCTTTAATTCACTAGGTAACAGCTTTGTCTTGTGTTCTCCATAAATCCTAATGAAACTAGGTAATAGCAAGCATTACTTGCAATACACCCCTAACAAAAACTGTAATCAATTCCATACCTCAATTTGTTGCAGAATGTCTATAACCACATCAGGAACAGAAGGGTCTGCATCCAGTTTGGCAGAACAAAGTGAAAGCTGGCGAATAAGGCTGCCCAGTTCCCTGCACCGAGCAGGAAGGGGGTGCTCCCCTCGGTCAGTAAACTGAGTGACGAACATGTGTAAGGCCCGAATGGCTCCTCGATGGGCAGCTGCCAGCCTAGACATTGCCCATGACTGGTAACAAACAAGATGGAGAAATTATTTCCACACTCAGAACTTCCTAACATTCACCTAGCTTCTAACAATATTTATAGCCTATCTTCTTTCTGTATAAAGTGCTCTCTATAGTGAAAACTTTTTCATAGTAAAGGGAGTTGTAAAGTTTCAAGTTTTCTAGTGACGGTGTTTTCCCTACTCCTCCCAATTTCTTATACCAGCAGCAACAACAAAAATCTATTTTTTAGAACTTGTTCCTTGGAAGGCAACCATATTCAGAATATTTAAGGTGCTCACTCCCTCACGAACAGGTTTCCATAAGTACTGAAAATAACATTAGTGCAGAGGGCCCTATACAATACTAAGAAAACATTGGGAAATGTGATTTTTAAATAAGAATTGATCATAATTTAATTGCAGCGTACCTTCTTAGTGTGTTTAATTTTATGTGGACTCAATTTATCCAACTCTTCCTGGATTTCTTTTACCTGTTTTATAAAAAGGGGAAAGAAGAAACTTCATACCTTTCCACTGATCTTTTTTGTAAAAAAGGATACAGTGATGTATCTAAAACATAACCATTATTAATTCAAGTCACTTAAAAATGAAAAAAGGCACCCAAAATACAGTTACTGGTTTCCAGTTCAAGGTGGTGACTAGGCAGTGTTCACCTTCCATCCCTTGGTCCCCAGTGTAATAGAAATTTAGCATGAAGGAGTGAAGGTGGAGGTGACTCTAGAAATGGAGGCAGGCTGGATCATGAAGTCTTACATGCCATGCTGAAGAGTTTAGCTTTCATCCTCTAAGTTACAGAGAGCCACTAAAGTCTTTTCAGCAGAGGTCTGACAAGAGTCATGTTTTAGAGCAATCTCTACAGCAGCAGCATAGAATAAGAACTGAAATAGAACCCAAAAGAATACAGTGCAAAATCTAACTCAGGTATTTTCTTAAAAATGAAAAATACAGTTTTTGGTTCAAGCAGTAAGGCTAACATGTGACTTCAGTGACCAGAAATGAATAAAAGGCTTGCCAACGTATAAGGCATTAAAATCAAAGCAAACACTTCTTAAAAATCCATCACAATGTAAAGAATATAAATGCCTGTGGATCAGCCACTAAAGGTGTCCTGCAAGACACTTAGCATGGACTCTACTCTTTGCTGTAAAGAATAATCGAATTAATAAAGAATAATCAAATTATTTACTATCTACAAGCTTCTAATATTATAAACATGAAATACATGGGAAACTAACAAGGTCTCTTTCCTCTAGCACTAGGGTCCATAGCTGGGACCAAGGGTTCAGGGTAACTGATCCCACCTGACTTCCTATACAAAAATATTTGCTATATAATGTATAAGCATCTTGGGGATGGGGAGCAGTGGCTTTTAATAGATTTTCAAAAGTCTATGACCTCAAAAAATCAAGAACCTCTGTTTAAGAAGTTTGGCCACACACACACACACACACACACACACACACACACACAGAGGCAGATTACAACAAGAATGTGAATTATTTACCCATGTGTTCAGGAAATTGAGCCTCACAAGTCTGTCAGAACTCCTATGGGATACTCTAGCGCTAAACTGTCTGAGACAAAAGGAAAACTGAAACTCTCTAAGGAAGCAGTACACAAGGCTGACTGCACTACTTCTCCCTGAACTTTTCACACCTGCTGCTGGAGGACGTAGAGCATTCGGGCAGAGCGAACAGCTTGCTCCTGTCTCCTGATACGGACTCGACGTTCTTCATCTGGATCCAAAGCTTCTTCTAGTCTATCTGAAAATATTAATAGTTTTCCCCAAAAGTGGATTATAAACCTTATAATAAAGCTTATAGAAGTTGATTACTTACAAAAATAATAAAGTTGAAGATCTCTGGTTTTATTAAGAAAAAAATGAGGCTATCATAACAGAAAATTTCATTTTTCATCAGCTAAGAAACCAGCAGTAAGTGGACCTGTGTACTGGCTGAGAGATGGAAGAGACATGAAGACATTTACTCCATCAAGCTCCCCTACAGCCAGAATTCCCACTGGACTGCGATTTCATTGTGAGGCATCTCTTACTATTTTAGAATTCCTTATATTGAGCCAGAATCTGTTATTCTTGCTATTTTTTCAAAAACTCCTTATTGGCCTATTTTTATGTTTAGCAAGATTAGTTTTACAATGTAAAGAAGGTATTAATAAATGCCTGTTTATCAGCCACTCAATATGTCCTGAAAGACACTTAACACGCTCTTTACTCTTTGCTGTTTAACAGAGAATAATCAAATGTTGAATTCAAAAGAGAAATCCCGGCCAGGCACGGTGGCTCACACCTACAATCCCAGCATTTTGGGAGGCCGAGATGGGCAGATCTCCCGAGGTCGGGAATTTGAAACCAGCCCGGCCAACATGGTAAAAACCCTGTCTCCACTAAAAATACAAAAATTAACCAGGCGTGGTGGTATGCACCTGTAATCCCAGCTACTCAGGAGGCTGAGGAAGGAGAACTGCTTGAACCCAGCAGGCAGAGGTTGCAGTGAGCTGAGATTGTGTCACTACACTCCAGCCTGGACGACCAAGTGAGACTGACTTTGTCAAAAAAAAAAAAAAAAGAGAGATATTAAGATAGCAGCTTATCTTAAAAAATCTTTTTTTCTTTTCCTTTCTGAGGCAGAGTCTCACACTGTCACCAGTCTCATACTGCAACCTCCACCTCCGGGTCAAGTGATTCTCATGCCCCAGCCTCCTGAGTAGCTCAGACTACAGGTCCGCACCACCACTCTCAGCTACTTTTTGTATTTTTAGTAGAGACAGGGTTTTTCACCATGTTGGCCAGGCTGGTCTCAAACTCCTAGCCTCAAGTGATCTGCCCACCTCAGTCTCCCAAAGTGCTGGGATTACAGGAGTAAGCCACCATGCCTAGCCTTAATCTTGAATTCAAAAGACAAATCCTTTCTCTAACATATTAAGAAAGCAAGTCTCAAAATTATTTGAGTGTCTAGAGTCTTCATGTATTTCTCAGGAAGCATCCCCTTGTACACACTGGTGCTCTACATCTTCGAGAGATTGGTTCAAAGAAACTGTTTCTGGAAAATTGCCTAAAGGAGATACAATTTATCTATTCCTTCCAGGACCTGGTTTTCAAATACACTTACACAAACAAATTCTTATACAAAACTTCAATATATTCCAATTGTCAAAGAAAGACAATCTTTAATTAGTAAAAGTATATTTTATAAGTTCAAATTTTTAATATTTACTCTTTAAAACATCAAACAGGCTGACGAAGTGATACCCCGTCTCAAAAAAATAAAAAAATAAATAAAAAAGAATGATATGGGAGTTAAAAAAAGAAACATCAAACAATGCAAAGAGCGTAAGGCTGTTTGGAAGAAAGCAGAAATCTGCAGTCAGGAGATGTACATATAGATGCAGTCTCATGAGAGCCTATATGTCTAATTATTTTCATCTCTTGTTTGGGCTGCATGGTACGGAGAAAATCTGGATTCCTATATTTATATGAACAGGAATGGGACAGGCTTAGGTGGCAGGTTTTGAAGGCTCATTGCAGATGACTCTGATGCAGCACTTGCGTCAGTCTACAAAGCAGCATTTGGGAAGCACAAAAGGGTGCTTCAGGGTTACTTGAAAGAGGGTTTGCAGCAAGGGGCTACGCAAACTATTATTAGTCCATGAAAGGTAAGGACAGAAATTTAAACTATACATTTATGTATTTCCATACCAGTTTGCCACTACTGTGACATTTTCATTACAGTTCACAAGGTATTGACTTGTGACAGATTGAAAATCTTTGTAAATAAAATAAACCAACCCAGTCCTTCCTCACGGAGACTTTGAAAGCTCTATTCTAACAGTTCCCCCGTATTAGGCCAGATCACCAGAGCAGTGGACCTCACGGCTTCATTCCCCTGGTAGCAGGGCTTCTATTCAAAGTATGTGGGGAGTCATGCCACAGGCTGACACTAAGGCGTGTCAGAAGAAACAAGTCACAACATTTCTGTTACTTTTATACTGAAACATTTTTGAATTGTTCATTATATAACACATTCTTTAAGAAGACCCACAGGAGAAATTTCTTTCTGGCCTTAATATGTGGAATAATTGTTTTCCTTATGCAATAGTTTTTTTCTGTCTTAGACTTTGTAAATTCTCCAGGTGATTGAAGCTCCCTTTTTAGCTGGCTTCCAGAAGCTCAGAAGCAAATTTGTGAGTCATCCCTAGTAAATGTTTTTCCTTTCCTTATTTTTTCCTCTGCCGCAATGTACTCATGCACATTTTTGTTTTATCTTGTTCAATCACAGGTATTTCTTAAGGTACCTTAAATTCTTTACATAAGATGCACATATGTACATATGCATATATTAAATTGAAAATGCAAAAAATAATCCTAGGCTGTGTAGTATCCTAGTGTAACAGTTTCTTTTGATGCTCAACTCTGTACCCCTTGCTGTCTGAAAGCTGGGCTTGATTTCCTACTTGTTAGTACAGTAACCCCAAATTCTCCAGTGGAACCAGTCTTCTCCTCAGCAGGGAAATGCAAGGGCCCTGAGAACACTGCAGAACTGTTGAAAAACATATATGATGATTATACTCCTTCTTTTCTACCCTGTGGTCAAACATTTTACACATATACCCACAACTTCCCTTGTCATTGGTGTATACTTACCTAAATACTGCCCAAGGGAGAATGGGTTTTATCTATAACATATATACATTATGCTTTTTTTTGAGCAAATTAAAAAAATTATTTTCCCAGAAGAGGGAAAACATGATAGGATAATTTGCACTCAGGAGCCAGAAGACCTCAGGTTCAGACAACATTAATGCCACTTCCTAGGCTGGGCCCTCAGGCAGTGCACATTCCAAGGGCAGCCACAGTGAGGAAGTTCCTTCATGTCCCTCTGCTGGAAAGAGGAGCTGGGGCAAGACACGGGTCAAACTCCAAGCCTGTCTTGTCCTGAGTGCTCATACTCCAGTGAACCAACACACAAAGGAAGGAATGAAATTGCTGTAGGGGCTGGGAGTCCTGAAGGAATGCATTTAAACTATCTCACACTCACAGCCTTAGGTCAAAGTAAAGAATCAAATTTTTCTCACCTTTTTTAGTTACCTCTTCAATTTTGTGGATACAACTGCTCAATTCTTTCTGGAGTCGCTGGACTTCTAGCAGGCTTTTCTGTTCACTGATGTTTTTGTGGTCACCTATCCTGGGATGAGGCTGAAGTCCCGGATCATGGGTGGGTGGTGAATTTGGCATGGTAAGATCTAGATCTGACTGGCCTGGATGAGATGAGTAAAGGTATACTTTGGCGCCTGAGCTGGAGATTTCTACTTTGGATGGCTGGTGGCTGCACTGACAGACTGCCTGACTCTTTGGTTCCTTCGTTTCCACCCTGTGGTCAGGTATTTTACACTTAGTATGTCCACACTTCTGAGAGCTTTGAGGCTGACCTCTGAGATGATGTTCTTTCATGTGTTCTTCGAATTGTCTTCGTTTCACATCTCTTCTGGCCAGGTGGACGGCATAGCTAAGTCTCTCTTCTGATATGACGGAAAATGAAACAGAACTGCCTAGGTCAGGACCAACTCTACAATCTGCATCTTTACAATGGTATGATTCATCGTACAAGTGCTTCAGTTTTTCAATTCTAATGGCATGTGGGCAAGAATATCGGATTGCCAAGTTGCTTGAATGGGTAGGAACATTCCTATTAAACTGCAGCTGGTTCTTTAAAAAGCAAATACAAGTAAGCAGACATTAGAAAAATTACCTATTGCACAATTGGTACATGTCTATAATCAAATTTCTAAAATTTCGCCCACCAGATCGTTAGCGCTAAGAAGTATTTTTCTGTTTTATTGATAGACACAGCCACTCTCCTACACCCTTGGGTTCATCGCATAGCCCTGGTTCTATCCTGCAATCATCCAGTCCCATACTATTATCCTTCTGTGTACTAATGTCATACTGGGAACCACCTCTAAAAGTCAACCCAGAAAGATTCAAGTGACAACTGCTAAGTCCTTCAATTTCCCAGTTACGGACTTCTGTCCTATTTCAAAATGCCAGGCTCCAGCAAGTGGCCAATATAACCCATTGGAGCTTTCTTAAAATTTGCTCCAGGGATAGTATCACATAGCACACCAGACCCAAGCCGTCTAATAATACTTCTTCAGGTCTTCCTGAGACTTCATCTGGTGGCTGGATCCATTTTTTATCCTGCCCCTAAGAGGATCTTGCTCAAAACAGTCCACTTATGCTTTCTTACACAGGCTCAAGTTTTGGTCAGTTTTCCTCATAATAAATAACAAGTTTGTTTTGTTTTGCACTTAAACATAAGCATGTTTCCATATTCCTACAGTTCTTATTTTTCATGGTTGCATTTTCCAAAATCCAATGAATGGTCTTTTCATGCTTAACTATAACCTTATTAATAAACATTTAGATTGTACCAGTTTTTCCACTAATAGAAATATTACCTCAATTAATATCTCCATACATTTAGTTTTTTAACCTTTTAAAATTATTTCCTTAGGCTAAATGGTCTGTTCTAGGATTATCAGGTTAAAGGAAAGAAACAAATTTATGGCTTTCAATATGTACCCTCCTTAGGCCTTCCAGCATGAAGCTGTCAAAGACAGGTAAATAACCTGAGGAGGATCCATGCCTACAAATTAAATGAACCAAATCCTGTGATGCCTTTACCTGGAGATGGCCTCCCCAGCTCTCACAATGAATGTGTTTACATAATCACATGCATCAGGAGTCACTTAAAAATAATCCACAGTGATAAAACTTCAGGAAAGTATTCTGGATTTTTAAAAAGTAGTTAAAAACCTCACTAAAGAAAAAAAAAATAGATATCACCTGACAAGTACACAGACTAATGAACAGTGTTTGGAAAAAAGTTTTCTTCCAAAATTAAAAATAATCTAAAATATCTCAAGGATTTGACAGAAGTACTAGAAAAAAAAATATGAGTGAATTTCACTTTAAGCTAGGTATAGGGAAAGGCTTTCTAACTGACACAAAATCCATATGCAATAAAAGAAAAAAGTCACAGGTTTGACTACATTAAAATAAAAAAAAAACTTTAAACTTCTGCCTGGCAAAAAATACCATAGGTTAAGTCAAAAGAACAGAAAACCTGTAAGAAAATACTTGCTAATACAAAGGGTTTCTATACATTGACTTTTTTTTTTTTAAACTAAGGTATAGGCCTGGTGCAGTGGCTCATGCCTATAATCCCAGCATTTTGGGAGACTGAGGTGGGTGGATCATTTGAAGTCAGGAGTTTGAGACCAACTTGGCCAACACAGTTAAATCCCATCTATACTAAAAAAAAAAAAAAAAAAAAAAAATACAAATTAAAAAAGGTCCTTAATACATAAAGATGTTCAATCTCATAACACAAATTAAAAATACACGGAAATACCATCTCCTATCCAACTGATTAGCAAACATTTCAAAGTACAGCGATACATGTTGTTGGTAAGACTGTGGGAAACAGGAACCCTCATAGAAGAGGTGCTGGTGGTAATGTAAATTGACAAAATTCTTATGGAGGGAATTTGGCAATATCTAACAAAAACACACGCATTCATCACTTTTTTTTTTTTAATTAAAAAGCTTTACAGCAGAAGAGAAAGAAAATACACTTGAAGGAGACCCAAGCAGGCAACTTGATGGACAAGTGTGGCATTTACCTTTTGACCCAGGAGTCTCACTTCTAGGAATTTACCCTGCAGATACACCTCCCACAATACACATGTACAGAGTTACTCAATGCCGTGTTGTAATTGTAAATTATTGGAATCAATCATAAGTGCCCATGGAGGAGAGTAGCTGAATTAACAATGGTCTATCCACATAATAGAGTAAAAAAAGATGTAAAAAAAAAAAATGAAGATCTCTGTGGCATTTCTATGAATTGATGTGGAGAGATTTATTTATAATACACTACCCTTCACATAAAAAAAGATAAGAAAATATATATGCATCTGAATCACTTGCACAAAAAGAAATAGAAAACAAAAATCAGAGACTAATGAGATTAGTTATCTACAGGAACAGGTAAGAATAGGATGGAAAAGCAAGAGGGAATGGAGTAGCAGATAACTTTTCTGAGTACACCTTTTTGTATTTGGAACCATGTTAATGTTTCACATATACACAAGAGACAGGAAGAAGGAAATAAAAGAAATAAATAAATGGAGAAAGAGGGAAAGGAAGAAAAAAAATCCATAAGGATAGTGGAAAACCCTCAAATAAATACGAACAGACATCAATAAACCAAGCTGAATCTCAAATAAATAATATAACCACACTAAAAAATGAAGATGAAACAACTTAACCCCAGTAACTTTTGAACATAGCATTTGGCCTATACGCCCTCCGACTAAAGATAAATGTACTCTAAACAATTACCGAACTCTAATTTGCAGGCTTCTTTTTTCACAGAGACGGATTACAATTCTGAAACTACTTTTTGTACATCCTAGGATTGAGCAAAAAAGTAAATGTATTGTGAATAACGAGAGCCAGCGTTCATGCTCTTGGACAAGGGAGTTAGAAATATGGAGTGTTGCATTTGAATTGGGGATTACCTGTGTGAACTCATGAATTTTAGTACAGACATACAGGCAGACAGACACAGACAGAGATATATAGAAGGAAGAGAAGAGAAAAAAAAAAGAAAGATGAGAAAGTACAGAGAGATAGATATATGTGAGTGTGCATGTGCATTTATGAAGGAGCGTACATGTGTGTATATGCACACAAGTATACGTCTATTTCCTAGTTCTGTCCTCTGAGAGGGCCTAGAAACAGTGACACAAGGAGTACATCCAGCCCCAAATATTGATTTTCTAAATTTCATTCTCCACTGAAGAATCAAAGTGTCCTTGGATAAATGGTTAATTCCAGAGCTACGACAAGGAAAAGACAAGCTGAGCCTGGAGTATCTTTTTATTTTTATTTATTATTATTTTTTTTTGAGATGGAGTCACCCAAGCTGGAGAGCAGTAGCACAATCTCGGCTCACTGCAACCTCTGCCTCCAGGGCTCAAGCGGTTCTCCTGCCTCAGCCTCCTGAGTAGCAGAGACTACAGGTGCACATCACCATGTTCAGCTAATATTTTTGTATTTTTTAGTAGAGATGGGGTTTCACCATGTTGGCCAAGCTGGCCTTGATCTCCTGACCTCAAATGATTCTCCTGCCTTGGCCTCCCAAACTGCTGCTATTACAGGCACATGCCACCACGCCCAGATAATTTTTGTATTTTTAGTGGAGACAGGGTTTCACCATGTTGGCCAGGATGGTCTTCATCTCTTGACCTCGTGATCCGCCTGCCCCGGCTTCCGAAAGTGCTGGGATTACAGGCGTGAGCCACCATGCCAGGCCTTGGAGTGTTTTTTAATACCATAAAGTGGTCAAAGACTGATGAGATCATGTCAAAGAGACACTGGGGCCAACTCGAAGTCACTCTCACTGGCTAAATCAAAAACTATTTGAACATCAAAATAAATATCTGCGTATCAAAATAAATAATGGTAATTAAAATAATAATGAGTCTGTGCTGAACTAAATACATAAGTTCTAGGAAAAGAAGGGAAAGTTCTTCCTTAACAGTAGCAAGGCAACTAGTAAATGTAGAAGGAAGGGTAAAATTAGAAATCCCTCTTAGCCAAACATCATAATAAAATTTTGATTCAGGCAAAAATGCTCAAAGTAGTTGGTGAAAGTTTGAGGTGTTAAAAAGACATTAACATAGTCTCAAAGACAAATAGTTACAAAAACCAAAGGAGTAACTTTACGGTGAAAAAACTAGGCAGATACCACCTTAATCAAATGATGAAAGTCAACACTGTCAGTGCTGGGACTAAATTGGCAGCAGGTGCCTCCCGATACGGTGCACTGAGAAGCACTCAGTATCATTCAGTGGTTCTCCTGCCAAAAGTTCATTACCTGAACGTAATTGTAAGAAGATACCAGGCAAATCTAAATTGAGAGAAAATCCACAAATAACTGGCCTATATTCTTAAAAAAATCAATGTAACAAAATATAAAAACAGACTCAGAAATCATTCAGATTAAAGGAGGCTGAAGAGACATGCCAGTGTAATACATCTTATGATCTCGGATTTTCTTTTGCTATAAAGGACATTACAGGGACAACTAACAAAATCTCAGTAAGGTCTGTAGATTATATGATAGGAGTAACTTAATGTTAATTTCCTGATTCTGAAAACTGTACTATGGCTATGTAACAGAATCCTTTATTTTTAGAAAAAAAATACTTAGAGGTAAAAGGGCATTGTGTCTGCAATTTACTCTTAAATGGTTTAGAAAATACTATGTGTGTATACAGAGATAGTGAGAGAGAGAAGGAGGGAATACGTAGCAAAATGTTAGCATTTGAGGAATCTGGGAGAAGAGTATCCAGGAATTCTGTGTACTATTCTTGGAACTTTTCTGTCCATCTAAAATTATGTCAAAATTTACAAAAAAATTTCTTTGTACACCACGATGCTACTACACACCCACCAATGACTAAAAAGACAAGTGTTAGCAAAGACATGGAGCAACTGGAGCTCTCATACACTGTCAGCAAGAATGTAAAATGGTACCACTACTTTGTAAAAAGTCCAGTGGATTGTTGTAAAACTAATTATACACCTACCCCATGACCCACCAATTTCACTGTTAGGTATTTACCCAAGAGAAATGAAATCATGTTCATAAAAGGATCTGTATAAGAATGTTCATAGCAGCTTTATTTATAATAATCCCGCCCAGGTGTCCATCAATTGGAGAATGAATACATAAACTGTGGTATACTCATACTATGGAACAGGTAAAAAGGATTAAAAAGGAATAAACTACTGATACATACAATAACATGGATAGATCTCAAAAACTTTACAGCTAGTGAACTAAGTCTTAATACCAAAAAGTTATATGATCCCATTTATATAAAGTTCAAGATCAGGGAAAACTACTCTGTGATGGAAAAAATAAGACTGGTGGCTGTCTCTGGAGGGGAGGAGTGGGCATTGACTAAGAAGGGGCATTAAGAGAACGTTCTGGGATATTAAATATCTATATCTTGATAGAACTATGGGTTATACAGGTGTATGAGTTTGTCAAAACTCATCGAATGTGAAAAGATGTACACACTGCAATGTATTCATCATTTCTGATGTAAAATGTATATTGAAAGAAAAAACAGTAAACGGTGAATTTGAATGTACAATATGCATGCGGAAGTAGGGTACTCATGTCTGTAATTGACTTTGAAATGTGTCAAAATATAAGATGGATTGATGGATGGATCTCTAGAGAGATGACTGAGTGATAGATATGCAGTGAAACAAATATAGTGAAATACAATGGAATCTATATGCTCACTGTAAAATTCAACTTTGCCGTATTTTTTAAGATTTTCATAATGCTAGGAGAAAAGACACTTTTGAGACAACTGAGTAAAGCTGAATAAAGACTAGTTACTGGGTAACGGGATTTTTTTTGTCCATTTCCTTAGGTTTGAGAATAATATGATTAAGTAGGAGAGTTTATTTTTAGGAGAGGTATTCTCAAATATTTAGAAGTGTCATAATGACTACAACTTACTTTGGGGTGATTCTGCAAAAATTTTAGAGACACATGTTTGAGTAGGTAGAAAAACAGGAAAAATTGTTAGCAATTGCTGAATCTAGGAGGTGATTTCAAAGAAGTGTTGTCCTTTTCCTTCAAATTTTATGTTTGAAATATTTCATAATAAAAATCACAGGTAAAAACAGAACTACCTGGGTCTGAAGTACTGTGGGGTTGCTTCTCCCATCTTGGGTCCTAGATGCCAGATGAACACAGGTTGAAGCTGGCTGGCCTGGTCCCATCATGTCAGGTTACAGAACAATAGTGACAGCCTTGTCATCAAGCAATAGTCTTCCCTAAAACCATTCCTAAAACCAAAGAAAGCTACTTCAGACCAACAGCATTCAAACAGGGGGAAAGAATAGATAAAACACAATGCCATGCTCACGTAACAATATACTAGAGGTAGCCAACAGCAACCTCACACTGAGAGTGATTGCTTAAAAACAGGTAAATGACAGTTTCTTCCATTTACAAAAGCAACCACACTTTGGAAGTTCCCGATTTAAAAAAAATAGGGCAACACTTACTATTTTAAAAATAATCTCTTGGGCCCTTTCCATTCTAAATTTCAAATCTCAAAGGTCTCCAATAAGACATTATTCCCAAAATAGAGCTTTGCCCTGGTAAACTAGCATGTTCCAGCAGGGTGGCTTTATGGACATGGGGTCTACGTTCACAGATCTTAACACTAGTGAAAAAGAGTATGCTTCACTCTATCGGGTGGCCCAAACGCATGTAACTGTCCATGACTCTAAGGAAACCTGTAGGATCACAATTCCTAGATTCAGGACAGGATCTGCCATTTGGAGAGCTGAATGATCCTGCTCAATCTTCATTTCCCTCCGTCTTTCCCCCGCGTATGTACACAACATAATAGATATGAAAGCATTTGGTAAGCTGTAAAGGGCTCTACTCTTATAATTGCCTTGCCCTACTCTGAAGGCCTGTAGCCTTTATTATCACTGCCACTCACATACTTATCACATGTAGTGTTGTCTCATGCTGTTATTTACCTATTTCTCACGTATATGTCTCATCTTCCCAGCCAGGCAAAGCACCTTGAGGTAAGGGCCTTGCCTTGCTCTCCTATTTCCCATAACAAAGTGTTTGGAGCATAGCACACAACTTAACGTGTCGAGTTAAGCTGATTTTCTGTAAACTAACTAGTTGTAAATCACTGGGTAATTTGTTCTCTCAAATAATCCTATAGTATATCAATCAGGAAATTCAAGGTTAAAAAAAAAACACCCTAATTTAAGCTTTTGAATAAATCCAAAATTTGCAGACTAGGTTTGCTTAAAGACAGGCACATCTTAGGAACATAAAGACAGCTGTCTAAGAGTTCTTATTTCTAAGGCTGTAGACACACAATCAAAAAAGCAGATGGGAGGAGGCACATGAGCACGGCAATCCCAACTGGCTTGACGTCATCACAGGTAGGGGGCGAAGTCTGCAGAAGGAAGTCTGCAGAAATGGGGCCCAGGTATCTCCAACTCTTAAATGGTTAATTCTTTCCCCTTGGCTGCTTCCATGTGCCAAACGCCAAATAATCCATTCTCCACTAGAAAAATACTAGGCGATCCCTAGCTCCAGGATGCCTCAAGTGATGCTACATACACACACACACACACACACACACACACACACACACAGAGTCCAGGGACACCCTCCCTGAAACTGTCCCCCTATACAAAGTTCTGGGACGCTCCCTTTCCCACTGCTCCAGTAAACTTCCCAATTTGTCCCTCTACAGACCCTGGGGCATCTCCACAGAAAACCTCTCTTCCCCCATCCTGAGATGCCTACAGCCTATGCTTTCATCACCCATGACAAACCTCCCCCTAACCTGCTCCCTCCCACAGAGCCCCAGAACGCCTACCCCAACTTCTTCCCTACACACACTACCGGAAGACCCCCCTCAATCTGGCCTCCTCCTCATAACTCTCTCCCAAATTGCTCCCTCTCATTCTGACTGCAGACACTCCTCCAGCCAGCCTCCTCCCACTTGCCTGTGGGAGGTCTCTGAAATGGCCAAGGCCTATGTCGTCTCTTGAAACTGGGGGTATCCCCACAGCTGTTCTTGTCCCTGACATGCCTAGAGCATTCTCACAGGCCATTTCTTCCCCCATAGACCTTGGACAGCTCCATAACTTGGTCCCGGGGACACAGTGAGAAGCCCCCACAGCCTGGCTGCTCCCAGCCAGTCTCAAAATGCTCCCACCTCCTGTCTCATCCTCTGAAGTCCCCACTGTGGACTGTCTCCACATGGTCAGACCTGAGACACCCCCAACTGCTTCTGCTCCTGAGGACCCAGTCACCCACACTGCAGCAGGTGCACGCCCTGCCATGGGAGGTCCTACAGCTGCGAGCACCCCCAGAGGCAGAGGCACCCTCCCAACCTCGGGAATGGCTCCACCATGTCTCCTTCTCCACAGGCCTGAGACACTTTCAGAGCCTGGCTCCCCCTCCACAGGTCCAGGAACCCTGGCAGTGGCAGGCCCCTCAGGGGCCAGTCTCCTTTCCCATATGCTTGAGCCATCATCCCCAGAACTGGTATCCCCTACCATTGGCCTGGGGAGCTCGGAAGCTGTGGGCACTCCCACAGCCATGGAACCTCTAGCAGCCACAGGCCTCCCAGCAGTCTGCCTGCTTCCAGACAGGCCAGAGACATGCTCAGAGAATGTCCCCTCCCTCACAGACCCCAGCAGCCCCACAGCCATGGACACTCCTGTAGTCTGTCTGCCTCCCAACAAGCCTGAGATGCCCCCAGAGCCAGTCTTCTCCCCCGTGGGCCCAGGCATCCTGGTGGAGTTGGGCACCCCCAACCTTGTGGAACCCTTGGCATCTGCAGGACCACCTACTGTCTCTCTTTCTCCCCACAAGTCTGAGCCAGTTTCCTCCTGCATAGGCCTAGGCACCCCACTAGCTGCAGACAGCCCCACAGTCCCAGGCATTCCTGCAGTTTGCTGCCTCCCCGACAAGCCTGAGAAGGCTCCAGAGCCAGGCTCCAGCTCCAGAGGACCAGGCATCCCAGGAGCCAGGAGCACGTCAGTGGCCACAGGGGTCCTGACCCTCTGTCTCCGTCCCCAAGGTCTTGGGATACACCCAGAGTCAGTCTCTTCCCCAAGTCCAGGCCCCTCAGGCACCATAGGAACCCCAACAATCTGTCTCCTTTCCCATGGGCCTGGGAAAGCCCCAGAACCACTATCCTCCCCGCCAGACCACAGCTCCTCCCGAGCCACGGGCCCCCCTGAAGCCACAGATAACCTGGCAGCCTGAGCCCTTTCCCACAGGTTCAAAATGTCTCTAGAGCTGCCTGCTTGACACACAGGGCCAGACGCCCACACAGCAGCCGGCACTCTGGTAGGCACCTTTCCACAGCCTGGAGCACTCATCACCATGGGGACCCCTGCTGCCGCACACCCGTGCTGGGTCCCACCTGCTGCCCTGAGTATGCCCATTGTCTCAGATACTCCCACAGCCTGCCTCCTCCCACACAGGCATGAGACATCTTCGCAGTCAGCCTCCTGATGCACAGACCCAGGAATCCCTAAAGCTGAAGGCCCTAGACTCTCTGGCTCCCCTACAGCCTGCCTCCTTTCCCACAGGCTCAGGACATTCCTACCATCGGTCTCCTCTTCAAGCCCAGGCACTGCCTCAGCTGGGGGCAGCCCCAGAGCTTGCTGTCCATCCCACAGGCCCAGGGCCCTGCTGTGGCTCAGCTCTTCTCCCAGGGCTCCCGGTACCCCCACAGCCTGGGGCACCCCTACCGGCTGTCCCGCTCCCCACAGCCCTGGGACACTCACACAGCCCATGTCCTTCCCCAAGGCCCTGGGTATCCCTGTAGCCTGTTCTATCCCCCACAGGCCTGCTGCCTGCTCCCCAGGACATGATGGCTGTGCAGTCTGTGCAGCTCCCCGTGACCCTGGGTCACCCCCAGAGCCTGTCTCCACCCACATAGGCTGTCCCCTTTCCCTGAACCCTGGGTCACCTCCATATCTAGTTTCGTCTTCAGTAGCACAAGGCACCCCGACAGAGTGTCCTGTGCCCCACAGGCCGGGGATACCCACAGAGCCTGTCTCCTCCACAGCCTGTCTCCTGTGCCATACACCTGCGGCCCCCACAGAGGTAGGCTCCTCCACCACTGGGTCGAGCACCCTCACAGCCTGTCCCCTCCCCCATACACCAGGGCTGGCCCCACAGACTGCTTCATGTGCCAGAGCCCCAGGAATCTGCGGAGACCGTCCTCTCCCCCATTGCCCGGCAGCACCCCCGCAGCCGAGCTCACCCTCCACAGCTCTGGGCGCTCCCACAGCACCAGGCCACTCCACGGCCCCAGGCTCGCCCACAGCCTGTCCTTTTTCACAAGGGCCTGGGGCAATCCCATAGCCTATCTCCTCCCCAGCCGCGGGAACCCCCACAGCTTGTCCCCTCCACAGATGTGGGGCCATCTCAGAACTTGACTCCAGAGCCCCAGGCACACCCGCAGGACGAGGCACCCTCTCCGCCTGTCCCTGCCCACAGAAGCCTAAGGCTCTTTTGTAAGCTGCCCCTAAGCCCAGAGCTGTAAGCCCTGATGGAGCCCGAGAGAACCCCCTTGCCTGTCCCTTCACCCAGGGCCCAGTAAGACCGCCATGGCTTGTCTCTACCCAGGAAGCTCGGCCAAGAACACCCCTTTCGACGGGTCCCGCTCCTGCAGGCACGGGATGGAGCTCGACTCTACTTCCTTCCCCACATCCCGAGGCGGCTCTCATAGCCTGCACCTTCAGCCACAGGTGAAGAATGCTCTCATGGCCCAGAGATCCCGGGCGACCTTTTCTTTCGCAGCCCCGAGGACTCCTAACTTCGGTCTCCTCCTCCCCAGACCCGGTCACCCACACAGCCCCGGCAGGCCCCACCACCTCGGGCTCTTCCACAGCTCCGTTCACCCACACAGCCCCAGGGTCCCTTGCAGCCTCGATGGAGCCTGCGGTCCCAGGAGCTCCCGAAACCTCATTCGCCCGGGTGGCGTCGTCGGTCTCCGCAGCTCGTCTCATCCCCCAAGGCCGCCGACAGCCCCGCGGCCTTTCTGCACTCACACAGCGCGTCTCCCACTCCCAGGACCTCGCCCGGCGCCTTGCTCCACGGCCTCGGGAGGTCCCCGTGCCCAGTCTCTTCCCCCACGGCCGCCGAACTCCCCGCCCCGACCTGCTGGGCCCCACGCAGCGACCCGGCATCTTTGCCGCTGGCTCGCCCCTGCGCAGCCTGGCCAAGGCCTCACGGCCGGTCGCCCGGCTCATAGCTCTAGGGCAGTTCCCTCTCCCTAAGGCGGCCCTGGGGGTTGTCTTAGCACCTCGCTCCCTAAGCTGCTCCACACACGCACTCACACACTCAGCTCCCGCCTCGCAGGCTTTCTCCCTCCCAGCCCCCAACCCATCCCACCCCCGCCCAGGCTCGGGAACCCGCCCCCAGTCCCAGGCCCCCCTAAAGCCTAGGCGGCAGAAAAGGTAATTGGGGGTACAAAGCGACAAAGGCTGTCTGGGTCAGGTCTCCTCTCCCCCAGCTTCAAGACTCAACGCAGCTTCCCAGAATCCCCCCTAGCCCCGGCCCGAGCCCACCTGGCCTGGGGCGAGGCGCGGCTACTGGGAGGCAGGCAAGGGGGCCCCCAACTAGGCCGAGCTTCCGACCGCCATCCCAGTCGCCATAGCAACAGGCGCAGGGCGGCTTGGGAGCTGTTGAAGCTCCTGAACTACGCAAGGATTTAGGTGTTGCAGGGCGGTAAGTTTCGCAGCCAGTGTCCATGGGGCCGGGACTGGGACTAGATTGGGGTAGAGGCCTGGGCTTGGGAGTGCAGCTAGCCCAGAAAGAGCTGAGAAACGAGAGCAGAAAGCCATGCGGGTGCATTGTGGTCCTCAGAGGTTCCCGTACTCTACGGCGGCTCCGGCTTCCGTAGGCCCCGCCCCCTCTCGCCCACCCGGAAGCAGCCCCGCCCCGCCCAGTGGGCCCCGCCCGCGGCGGCCAGACGTGCACGCTTGTAGCAGCAGTTCCACGTCGTGCCGATGGCCCACTACGAGGAGGTGAGTGTGTCCGGCTTCGAGGAGTTCAACAGGGCCGTGGAACAGCACAATGGAAAGACCATTTTCGCCTACTTTACGGGTTCTAAGGACGCCGGAGGGAAAAGCTGGTGCCCCGACTGCGTGCAGGGTGAGGCCGGGATTCGGGGGCCCCTGTACAGCGAAAACGGCAGGAAAGTGGAGGCTACGGCCAGAAAGGGGGCTTAGTGGAGGCGGAGTGTCTTGATTCCAGACATCCGCGGGGCAATCTGATCTGTCCCTGTCTTCGCCTATAAAATCCTAAGCTGCTCTGCCAAGAGCGCTCTCCTTTTTACCATTTTACCCGGATGATCTTGGAATCTGGTTCCTTAAAACTTCTTAGCCAGTACTATTAGTGTCTTACAGGATGCGTGAGTTGATCAGCAAATGCATGTGCTTTCCATTGTTATGGGCGCGGTGGTGCGGGGGCAAATTTGGACTGGGATTTGGACTTAGAACCCTTAATGTGGTTCTAAGACCAGAAGTGAACGCCTGACTTCTGTTGACCTCTTCAGTTAGCTGCAGGTTAAAGTCTGAGTGTTTACCAAGACTGGGGGAAGGAGAAAGGAACACTGTTTATTAGTGCTTGATTGTAGAGTTAACGGGTTTATCTCAACTTTTTTTTTAAAGCTGAACCAGTCGTACGAGAGGGGCTGAAGCACGTTAGTGAAGGATGTGTGTTCATCTACTGCCAAGTAGGAGACAAGCCTTAGTAAGTGGCAATGTATACTCGACTTCACAGACATGCACGAATTGTAAACTTAGGCGGGAAGGGCCTCAGGGACTCACCCAGTTTTTCTGTTACAAGGTTATGTCTGACAAGTTAAACAATTAGAAGCTATTAAATACAAATTTAAAATGCCCACCTGAATTAAAGTAAGGGTAATTAAACGAATTTGGTCTGGTGTAAACCCAGAACTTAGCTGGCTTTACTTTTATATCTTAGTCATGCTTTAAAACTTTGCACAGAGTAATTAATAGATTAAGCCATAGTCCTCAAGGTTTTTTTAAGTGTCGGCAAGAAGAATGATTACTAAAAAAATAGGGATATGTCAAATATTAAGCAAACTGTAATAAACCAAGTAAATTTTTTTCATGATTACTTTTTCTTTTGGAATAGTTGGAAAGATCCAAATAATGACTTCAGAAAAAACTTGAAAGTAACAGCAGTGCCTACACTACTTAAGTATGGAACAGTAAGTATCCTTAAATATGCTGGGCCTGTAATTCACTTCAAAACTCTTTTAACTTGCTCTGGATCCAACATTGTAAAGATCTTGACATTGTATCTTAATTCCACTGCAGTTCAGAGTGCTGCTGAGAGTCCATTCCTATGGCCAATCCCAATAAACTAATAATGTAAATATCTAGCTATTAGGTCTTTTTCATGGTAAGTCACTGTTATCAAATTCTATAACCAGAAAGTAGGCTGACTGATAATTCCTTAAAACACATGCATCAACAGTTGTTTTCTATGTAATTCATAATTCTGGTTAAAAAGGGCACCTCCTCTAATTCAGTCATGCCCCTGGGATCCTAAATTACAGAGCTGAGGGGAAGAGGAGGGTACTGGGCTTGCTGTCTCCTGTTTTAGTCTGTGGTGCTTCCTGGCATTTGGGATTTAAGTCCCTTGAGCCAAGTATGTTAGTGATTCATCTTACAGCAAATATCTTTCATAAAACTTGTTATAACTAGTTGATAGTTTCTAAATTGCATAATTTCTGTCTTCAAAGATAGTGTCATTCAATGCAGAACTCATTCCACTCCTAGTAATGTTTTATAGGAGTAGTTAAGATTTAACTGTTCTCTTACAGCCTCAAAAACTGGTAGAATCTGAGTGTCTTCAGGCCAACCTCGTGGAAATGTTGTTCTCTGAAGATTAAGATTTTATGATGGCAATCATGTCTTGATTTCCTGATTTTAGTATCAATAAACTGTATACTTGCTTTGAATTCATATTAGCAATAAATGTTTAAAAAACTGGCATGTGTCTGTAAACAAGACTGCTATTAAAATACCCATGAACCTTTAGTTTACCTGTAATATATCTTCACAAGTAGCAGTAAAGGCTCAAAGGAATGTATTATTGAAAGTGACAGAAATGCCTAAAAGCCCCTAAAGGTACAGAGGACACCTTCCAAATCTCTAAAAAGATCAGGATCTTTTAAATTCTATGCATCTGCAAAGCAACTGATGTTCCTGAAACCCCTTCTTTGATTTTGGAATATAGAACCTAACCTCACCACTGAAGGGAAGCACAGTACCTCTAATCCAGCCTCTAATTCAGGCAGTTTTGTTTCATTTATTAAAAAACAGACTTCTGAGCACTATAGGCAGTTCGTTTTACAGCTATTTCAATGTGCTTTACTTGGGATGAGGCAGGTGACAGGGGCTAGAGAGACTATATAACCTAGTGGTGGGAAGAACTCCAACCTGGGAGTCAGTCACACTGATTCTACCACTTACTAGCTGTGCAACCATAGGTAAGTTAAGTTACTCACCCTGTCTAAACTTCAGTTTTGTCTTCTATAAACAAGGTTCTGAGAATTCAAGGAAGCACTTAACATAGCACCTGGTTTGTGGTGCCTCCCAAATCAGTGTTAGCTTTCCCAAGTGAGCACAAGTATTTGAGGCTCCTCATCTTTGTTCTAAAGTCAAGAGACCAATTAGTAATTAACCACTAGTTGTCCTGCGATGACTAGGTCAAGTGAGGCCACAGTGATTCTTAAAGCCATCTTGCAAAGCAGGTATACAGGTATCTCCTTTCCTGCAGAATTTAAGAACCTTTATGCAGTTCCTTTCCAGTGATTTAAAGAGGTCACTGACTCTGCTACTCTCACTACATAGGTAAGAGTGGTAGAGTAGTTGATCTGAGACACAGTAAGGTCCCAGGAGAAGCCTTGCCCTACTATATGTCCGGAAGAGCTAACCTTAGAATTCAGTATACTTGGTGGCTCACCCCTTCCCCATGCCCCTGTGCTTTCTTTATTTGGTCTAAAGCACCTAACTTTTCCATTCTTAATCAGCCGATTATACTAAATTCTTAAAAAAGAAACATCTTAAAATCCATATGGAAATCAAAGTAGAACATTTCAGGTTTAACAGTGATAGTCTATTAACAATAAAAAGTTAGTTGGATTAAAAAGCACACTAAAGATTCTAGGGGCTACCATAATAAAGCTAGATAGGAGGAGTTTTCATTTTTTTTATCTTCACATATATATATATATATATATATATATATATTCAGAGCCTCGTCTGTATCCAGTTCTTCATTTTCCCGACGTGTTATTTTGCTGTTGCTGCTCTGCCAAGGCTTGCTGAAGGCGCATCCGCTTCCGGGAATAGTGCTGCCAGTGTAGAATCTGCTGTTCATCAATAAATTTTGCACACTGGGCATTCACCAGCTCCTTTCGGAAGTGTTCATATTGGAGCAGCTCTAACATGTGTAAACACTGAGGGTACCTGGGTTTAAGTTTATAAGTGAATGAACAACATAATTTAAGTAAATAATGCCAAAGTCTAATTCAGTTATTCTCTTAAAAATGATCTTGTAGCCTACCATTTCTATAACATTCACTTAGTACACTCTAGTAGCATAGGGTTTTTCCCCTGCATAGTCATCAAAAGTCAGTGTTCAGCAAAATTTTCAAGTGAAAAGGTTTAAGTTCAGAAAGATTAACTTGCTCAAGACTACAGAACACAGTAACTGGTAAGCAGAGTGAAAATTTAGGCACAAACCATGCTATTCCCTTCTAGTGGCTTCCAAGGTGAAGAACATGAACATATTTTAGTAATTATGTGTTTGATAGTTACTGGTTTTTCCATCAATAGTGATAAAAAGACAACTTTCAGTTTGAAAGAGGACTATGCATATACATTGTACTCTTGTCCACAGGGGTATACCAATTCTGAAATTAGGTATACTCTAGGATTGGACAAGTAAATATACTGTGGATACGGAGAGCCAAATTTCTGGCTATCAGAAAAGGATTTATAGACAAGGAAAGGAAAAAGGCTAGAATGAACCCTGTGTTACTGAGCTGGTATTGAAAACAGCATGTACTTATGGCTTTTAATATATAGAGACATAGATATATATGTGTGTGCATGTATACACATACATACATATATAGAGGTCTTGAGCTTTGTGCACTGAGAGGGCCTAGAAGCAATGACACTGTGGTACTAATGAACACACAGTGCCCGGTTTCCAAGGAGCAGGTTTCCTTGGAGAAAAGTCTGATTCAGGGATAAGACAGGGAAAGGACAAGATGAGCCTGGAACATTACGTAATGCCAGAAGAAAAAGTGCTAAAAATTCTTGGGAGGATCAAAAGTATTCAGGAGCCAACTTGAAGGGATTCCTAATGGCCAAATCTGGAATACTCAGAGCAAGAAAATACATAATTAAAATTCACAGAATAAAAATAATAATACAATAGTCCATATTAAATGGATGTAAATTTCTTTAATAAAATAATAAATAAAAAACAAGGAAAAGTATTTCCCTACAATCGAATTCCAAACTAATAAATGGAGAATGAAAGAATTAGAAAATCACCACAATGAAAACTGTTTCTTCAAAAGCAAGTATCTTCAAATGATGCTAAAATTAATGGGCAAAAGTATATGTAATATGATATTTACATAGTCTCAAAGGATTTCCCCATAAGATACTTATTAAATACACAAGGAAAAATAGTAACTTGATATGGAGAAACCTAGAAGGTACCAGCCTCAACCAATTTATCAAAATTAATATCACCGGTAGTGGAACAAACAGACTTCATGTGACTGTAGATATACGACAGATACCAAATCATTTCTGTCACAGTCATGGCAAAGAAAAGACCACTAGATTAAAGAAGACTAAGAAAACATGACAATAAATGCAACATGCAGGTCTAGACTGGAACCTGTACTGCATACAGCACACCAGCAGGACAACTGGGAAAATCTGATCTCTGTAGATTAGGTAATAAATTCATATTAATGTTCTGATTTTTGCTGATTGTATTGTTAAACATCTGGAATATCTGGGTGAAGAAAATATAGGAATTCTCTTTACTATTTTTTCAGGTATTTTGTAAGTAAAATTATTTCAAGTTGAAAAGACATAAACGCATTTAAAAGAGACAAAATACATTGAAATATAGGAAGTATGCAGATAAAGCCAAAGTTGTAGAAGTGATATGCAAATGACTAAAGTTTGGAAAATAGGATGCTAGAGCAATGCTTCTCAAACTTTAATGTGTGTGTGAATCACTTCTTAAAATGCAGACTGACTCCTTAGGTCTGCCGTGGGATCTGAGCTCTGCATTTCTAAAAAGCTCCCAAATGGAACCAATGCTGCTGATCTGAACACCACACTGAATAGGGCTTATAGTACCATGCTTCTAAGACAGTAACTTCCAAGGTAGTAAAGGTTTGCTATCTACATGCTAAAAATACACAGTTGCTCTAATTGCTGGCTGCTTAACCTAGAATGCTGTATTCACACCTGCCCTGGCTAATTCCCTTTCATGACAGCATGAGTAGTTAAAATGACCAGGATGTAAGTTCTAGCCAGGTAGCCTTTAACAAGGTACTTAGCCTCTCTAAAGTTCAGTTTCTTCAGCTGTAAAATAATGTGAAAACCAAGAGAAGTCTCAAGTAGCATTTGGTCAATAACTAGAATTTAGACAGGCAGTGTTTGTATCAGAATATATTAGATGACAATAAAGAATCATACTCTGGATAGGCTACAAGTCAACAAGATGAAACAGAAGCAGTAGCAAAGGAAAGTTCTGCATTTGGTGTTTTAAAAAATAAACAGAGAGAACTCAACAGCATTGATGAAAATAAGAACTGAAGGATTTTAGTTGACATTAATGCTCCCAGCAAGTCAACAATGTGCTCCTCTCCTCACCCCCACCCCAAAAGTAATATAAACGTAAGTTTAATTAATAGAGGTGTATGTCCACATAAAGAAAAGAAAGGACCTCTGGCCCACTGTACTCTGACCACATCTGAAGGCCTGTGTTTAGTTCTTGGCTAAACTGCATAAGGTACAACTGCCAAATATCCAAAGGAGGGAACCTGAACTCATAAGTCTGGACACCATGGCACAATGGCTGAAGGGAGTTGAGAAAAAGATATATAAGAGAGATGTTACAGTGGCAGCTACTGGTTAGCAATGAAGCAGGCCAAGTGGTAGAAAGTCTCTTCCACCAGGTGGAAAGCAGCTAGTAGTGACAGCTGCTCTCAGCTTCAGCCAGTTGTTGACTTGGAAGAGTTAAGATCTATGGCTGCTAGATCTTCCAGATTTTAAAGAGTATCTGGAAATCTGCATTTATTAAAACTCTGATCTTTAAATGTTGGCAAGCATTAAAAAAATAAAATAAAATCTTGGGCAGATTAAATAAAATGCCCAAAATGGGCTAATTTGCAATCTCTCTTGAATGTAAATATCTAAAAAGCTGTTGTCCTCAAGAGGGTATAGAATGGTTCTAGCTTAATCCAGGGACAAACAGATTGAAGCTACAAGGCGGTATATTATATCACAATATAAGGAAGAACTTTATAACTTCTGGCTAACAATCAAATCAGCTGCCCTTGACAGAGTAACATGGGATCAATGGAAACTTCCAAACAGAGTGTAGATGACCATCTGATCTCATTGTGGATAAAATTAAACTTACTGGTGGCTAAGGCTTCCAACACTGAGTCTGTAAATCTACATACATACAACATTTGTTGAAAAATACTTTTTTAAAAGTCTTTTCTTTGGATTATTAAATGGATAAAAAGCCAGAAAAGATACAAATGGTCCTGCAGGCAACACAAGATGTATATGCTTCATGAGTCAACTGTTACTGCATATAGAAAAGTGACTTAAAGACAAGTTTGAAACATTTTCCTCTCAAATTTTTGTTTAAAAAAAAAAGTTCACTACTACTTTCTGACTACCTGCTTAAGACAAAGCAGGGGTGTGAGTTCAAGATGTAGTTTTTTGTTTTTTACCATTAAAAGGGAATTGCTTTCTGGTTATATGGTTCTTGCAACTTAGTAAGCTTTAACAGCAAAGTATCTGCTGAACAACCTGAATGGTAAACATACATATACACATAAATGAGTAAATACATGTGAAGTATTTAGCACTGTTCTTGGCACACAACAGGCCTTAAAGAAAAGAGAGCAGTTCTAAGATTCAGGCAAGACTCCTCCAAACAACCCCAAACACCTTCCTTAAAGATACCCTCTTTTTGTGTTCTAATTTCAGCCCATGGCTATGTTACTACTTTTACAGATTGTGCGTTCTTTGGGATCAGAAACCTGGGCAGATGGGGAGGTTGGTAAAAGACAAGGTCAGACAAAGGAGGGCCAGATCATAGAGGGGTTTAGCCCAAAAAAGAGAGATTGGATTTTATTCCACATGGAATGCAAAGCCATTAAAGGTTCTAGGCAAAAAAGTAAGGTGTTCTAATTTATATTTTTAAGTGATTAACTTGGCTTCTGTGTAGAAAGCTGTTTTGCTTTGTTTGGTTTTTGGGGAGGGGTAGGGGAGCAGGAAGGTAAAAGTGGAAGCAGAGATAACCAGGGAATAGATTACTGCAGTGATACAAGTTGGAGATGAGGGTGTCTTGTATTAAGATGGCAACAACTAAAAGAAGTGGAGAGAGTCAAAATACATTTTTGCCAATGTGAAACTAAGAAATCTATTATATAATAAAGTATAAACATGCTTAGGATTATAAAAATTAAACTTACTTTAGATACTTGGCATATTCTGGGTCTTTCCAGTAAAGCAAGTATTTAAGATAATTAACAAAAGCTTTGTCTTTGAAGTAACCTCTTTGGGCAAGAACTGAAAAGCATTAAAAAAAAAAGAAAAGAAAAAGAAAATCTGTAGGTCAAACCAATTCTTAAACTATGATTTGTTACCCCTAATATAAAGGATCTATTTACATCACACTCCCACCACCAACACACATCGGATTCAAAACACAAGTCCCAATGTGCACAATTACATCTATACACCAGCATAAGTGTAATTTCATTTCATTGAGAATGTGTACAAGGAGACACTATTTTGAATTGCAACTCTTCTGTCAGAAATTAATAGCTACTCAATTTAATGAGGTGCTTAACAACTTACAATTAAGGTAATTTGGGTTGGCTAAACATTGCACAAATTCCAATTCCAATTGAAACCGAAGTCGATTTCCAGCATCATCTAGGAGACAAGACAGCAAAAATCATCAAAAATAAAGGTCACTGTATATAATACTCATTTGTGGTAAGGAAAGAATAAAGAAACCTGACTAATATTGAGATGGTCTTCCTAAACTGGGAGTGGATGGAGATAAACCTTTCTTCGAAATCTAAGAAAAAGCGGAGCCTTGGTTAAAAGTATTAAGTTAGAAGTTTCTCTAAAGTTAAAGAGAAATCATCAAAGAAAACAGCCACACAAACGGAGCAGAATTCCTACCAACTCGTGGGCCACTTTGCAGGAATTTTAAGTGATCACGTAGGTAAGCTGCACTAACTGTGGCTTCCCCTATTTTAATAATGCGTTGTAACCATTGTTAACAGTGATTAAGTTTCGCAAAAGCTACGTGCTGAATCCGTTAAGAAAAACTTAGGATGCAAGCCGAAAAAGAGACTGCAGAGAGCCTAAAAGATCGTGGAGTGTATGCATATGTGAGAAGCACCAGCAGCAGAATGATACACAAGTCTAGCGACGATATTTCAAACACGAAAGCTCGTGAGAAGCAGAAAACCAACCAAGGAGGACACGGTTTAACACACAATCCTCTCTTAATCTCGCCCACAATGGGGAGCTGGTGGTTTTTGAGTAGCAAAGATGTGGAATAAACCAAATTAGGAGAACTACGAAAAGTACCTTAGCCTTTCTAGATGCCACAAGAGCCTTCGAACCCTGCAGAGTGAGGCCTGAAAGGAAGCCTGGGGGAAGCGGTCTGGGCCTAGGAGAGTTCCATCTGCCAAGACTCCACTGAGCTACTCACCTGTCTCCATAGCGACGGCGGCGGCCATAACAAACCAAGAGACACCAACTCGCCACCAGCCCGACAGAGCAAACGCCCAGTGGCGAGAGAAGTTCCGGAAACCACGGCTCCCTCTTCCGGTCCCGGGGCATTGTGGGATATGAGGCCAGGAGGCTCCGCCCATCCCCGCCCCGCTCTATCCCCGCTGGCTCCCGAACAGCCAGGGGGCGGGGGCAGGGCCGTGGGAACGCCCGAGGGGCAGGAGCCCAGTGTTTTAGCCTTCGAAGGACCATGGTGCTTCCACGTCATCGTGTTGTGGCGCTCCCCCCTGTGGTAGTACAGTAGTTTTCCTCTCTTCTGCCTGCGGTGACGGTTGGTGTGTGGGGTGCCCAGAGGCCTCCCTGGTCCCCTCACGCCTGGCAGAATGGCCTCAGCCCAGGGAGCAAGCAGTCTTCGCCCCGGTGGGGACCGCCCGCTACGCAGAGACGTCCACGGTCCGCGTGGAGACCTCATCCCACCGCGTGGAGACATCGTCCGGATGGATGGAGACCTCACAGGGCCGCAGCGAGGGGCCTTCCCTCTCCCCGTCGAGAAAGTGGCTCCCTGGCGTCCTCGCGGCGTCCTCCTGGCACGTGGAAGCCTCCTTGCAGCGCATGGAAACGACCTCCCGCCACGTCAGGGACCCTGCGGGTGGAGACGTCTCTGCACCGCGCGGAGAGCCCGGCCCCGAGGGCCAGGCCGGCCGCCCCTCAGAGAGAAAAAAACAGCCTGATGAGATGCTGCTTCCCAAAGGCCACCAAGGGGCCAGGGCCTTCGGCCAGGAGAGAAAGGCCTCCAGTTGCCAGCCAGCCAGCTGCCAGGTGGGCCAATCTTTTTCGGTTTCATGGGAACAGCCCATAAATCAATGTAAGAAACAGCTAAGCTGCGGTTCCTGAACACAGCCAACGTTTTTTGACCATCCTACGGCGTCTTGGACCAGTCGGCTTTTGAACCAGTGAATTATATTCACTTGAAGTCAGCACAAAAGGTTTTCAGGCCCAGGATGCTATATAAATCGGGTTGATGGACAAAGAGGCTGTTTGAGCCTCTGAGCCAGGTGAGTTTGGGATCCAGAGCCCTCAGATGACCTTCACCCCTTAGGAACAGAGACCAAACTGAAATCATGACCTGTGGAATGATTCCATGCCTGCTAAAAGCTTGAAAGGCAACAGACTCATAAATTACTAATTGGCCTTTGTTTATGTTTCAAAGTAAATGGTTTTCTTTTACCTGGCACCCCCATTCACACACTTTTTAAATGTAGGTTAGATGTAGTTAAAAATGACAGCAAACCCACCAGCAAGCAAAAATAATCTTAGAAGAGAAAGTGAAAGGAGGTCATTGAAACCTGACCTGAGGTTTGAAGAAGATGGACAAGAGTCATATTTACTGAGTACCTGCTCTGTGCCAGGCACTACAGATGCTCCTCCACTTACGAGGGAGTTACCTCCCAATAAACCCATTGTAAGTAGAAAATATGGTAATTTGAAAATGCACTTACTATCTACAACCTACTAAACATCGTAGCTTAGCCTAGCCTACCTTAAACATGCTCAGGACACATTAGCCTAAAGTTGAGCAAAATCATCTAACAGAAAGCCTATTTTATAATAAAATGTTGAATATCTCATGTAATTTATTGCTTACTGTACTAAAAGTGAGAAACAACGGTTGTATGGGTACTTAAAGTAGTATTTCTACTGAATGTCCCTTTTGTACCATTGGGAACTGTCTGTATTCTGGGAACTTGGACTGTAGCGGTAAAAAAGGCAAAGACCCATCTCTAGTGGAGCTTACAGTGGTGAAAAGGCAGACAGGCAATGATGAAACAAGACAATTTTCTACTGTGATTAGCACTATGAAGGAAATATATGGATAATGTGATAGAGAATGGAAGTAAGATGTTTCTTTTGATAAATGGTCAGGGAAGGCCTTGCTGATTAGGTAACATTTAATCTGAGATGTATGTGAGTGAACAGTGATCTGGAAAGGGTGCATTCTAGGTAGAAGGAACAGCAAATACAAAAGGTGATGGAACAAGTTTTGAATGTTCAAGGAACAGAAAGAAGGCCAGTGTGGCTGGAAAGAGAGACAGGCAATTATATATACACGGAAGCAGAATGGAAGACAGGAGATTAAAAGCAAGCAGGGGCCCGTCCACAGAAGGTCTTCTAAGCCACAGTAAGGAGTTTGAGAATTTATTCTAAGGTCAATAGGAAAATATTGGAGGGTTTCCAACAGGGGAATGACATGATGCCATTTACATTTTTAAAATATCCTTCTGGCTTCTGTGTGTAGAATATGGGACAGTAGTTCTCAACTAAGTGTGATTTGGTCCCCCAGACGATATATGGCAACGTCTAGAGACATTTTAGTTTGGTGGAAAAGTTGGGAGGCAGTGCACAGAAGGTGCTACTAGCACCTGGTGGGTAGAGGCCAGGGATGCCACCTCACATCCTACAGTGCACAGGTCAACACCCCATCCTCTGCCAACAACGAAGAACCACTGGTCCCAAAATGTCAATAGTGCCGAGGCTGAGAAACACTGACAGTTCTAGCAGTTTGAAAAGCTAGAACATGGTCCACTGGGGCAGCACCCCACTTCTGCACATCAGGATTGTGGTGAGACCTAAGAAACAGTCATGGAAGAGGGTTACCTCTAAAGTTAAAAAGAAGTCATCAAAGAAAACAGCCACACAAACGGGGCAGAATTCCTACCACTCGTGGGCCACTTTGCGGGAATTTTAACAGTGATCACTAAGGTAGGCTGTAATAACTGTGGCTTCCCCTATTTTAATAATGCGTTGTAACAATTGTTAAGTGATTAAGTTTCCCAAAAGCTACGTGCTGAATCTGTTAAGAAAAACTTAGGATGCAAGCTGAAAAAGAGACTGCAGAGAGCCTAAAAGATCACGGAACATATGAATATATAAGAAGCACAAGTAGCAGAATGATACACAAGTCTGGCGACAGTATTTCAAACTTATGCAAGCTCATGTGAGAAGCAGAAAGCCAATCAAGGACACGCTTTAAGACCCAAGGAGGACACGCTTTAAGAGAACTCTCCCGTAGTGTCGCCCACGCCGGGGAGCTGGTGGGGTCGTGTGTGACTAGCAAAGATGTGCAAACAAACCAAATTAGGAAAACTGCAGAGTACCTTAGCCTTTCTAGGCGCTACAAAAGCCTTGTCTCCTCCCTGTCCACATACTAACCTTGCAAAGAGTGAGGCCTGGAAGGAGGCCCCGGGGAAGCGGGAGAAGCGGTCTGGGCTGAGGAGAGGTCTATCTGCGAAGACTCCAGGCTCAGAGAGCTACTCACCTGTCTCCATAGCGACCGCAGCGCCCATAACAAGCTGAATCAACACCAGCCCAACAAAGCAAAAGCCAGAGGGGCGGGAGAAGTTCCGGAAACCACGGCTCCCTCTTCCGGTCCCGGGGCATTGTGGGATATGGGGGCGGTGGCTCCGCCCATTCCTGGCCCGGCCGGCTTGGCGGAGGCTGGCTCCCAAATGGATGGGATTCGGTGCCCGACGTTGGGGACGCCAGAGGGGCAGGAGCCCAGGGAGGCAGAGAGTTTTACCCTCAAATGGAGTGAGTCCCGGCCGGCGCGGTGGCTCATGCCTGTAATCCCAGCACTTTGAGAGCCTGAAGCGGGTGGGTCACGAGCCCAGGAGACCAGCTTGGCCAAGATAGTGAAACCCCATCTCTACTAAAATACAAAAACTAGCCGGGCTTGGCGGCGCGTTCCTGTAATCCCAGCTACTCGGGAGGCTGAGGCAGGAGAATTGCTTGAACCCAGGAGGTGGAGGTTGCAGTGAGCCGAGATCGCGCCACTGCACTCCAGCCTGGGAGAAGAAGCGAGATTCCGTCTCAAAAAAAAAAAAAAAGGCAAAAAAGGGGGTGGTGTAGGGGGGAAATGAGTCCCAGAGTCTGGCACAAGAGTAATGTGCAAAGCTAGTGGAATGAATTCGGTAGTCTATATATACCTTCCTCAAGCGCCACGGCAGACTGGATCTCCTTGCCTACTACACCCTCTCCTGCAATCCAACTTGTGAGGCCTGTTTGTGTGTGTGCGCGCGCCCACGCGCCCAAGCCCACACTTGCCTTTAGATGGAGGTTGGCTTCCCAGCCATCCAGACTTGCCCCAAAGTCCGTGGTACAAGCAATCGTAATTCCTTTCCCCACCTCGCCGGACTGCTGTACCAGGCTTTGATTCCTTCTTCCTGCGTGTTTTGGACAGAAAACACGCAGGTGGCACACAGTAAGCGCTTAATAAATGTCCTGACTAAGCGGTCTCCTTGGAATTGAGGCGATGCTCCTGTGCGTCCCTCGTTGCACAGAGCTCCCTTGTCTGTAATCTCAGCGGTCACCGGAGCGGCCATTGGTCCTCTCAATTTCTCTATTTTAAAAAGCCATTTCAAGCGCTAGCGCTGTTGGATCTCCGACTTTTTGGGCTTTATCGCCTGGGGTGGAGTGGCTGGTGAGAGGGAAGGGATGGGAAGCCAAGACAGGAGAACACTCCCGATTTCCCGACCCACATCCCATCATATATCATATCAACCTGGGGTTCTACTGGGTCCTGTTACTTTTTTTCTTCCACCAACCCCAAATTCCCATCACTGGTCTAGCTCTCTTCCAGTTCCGCAAATCCAGATGTCTGTCCCAGGGAACTTCAAGGAAACTTGCCCGAGAGGTCCGCCCCTCTTCCCACCTCCCAGACCTCTCCTCCTACCTCCCCCGGTGTCACCCGCGCCTCCTCCCTCGCTTCACCTCCCTCTATACAAGAATCCGGCCCAGTCATTTCTAGACCCTGAGCATCTCCCGCTTCCTTGCCCAATATCCGCCCCGCCCACGTCCCCTTGAACCTGCTGAGCCCTGCTCCCCGCATCCCCACGCCCTTGCTCCGAGCTTCGGAGAAAGAAAATGCGCACGGTGCAGGTGGCCCCGCAACTCCACGGTGAGTGAACGGAGGACGGAAGGTGGAAAGGCGCACGCCTTCCTCCCTTCTTCCTTCCCTAGGGTGGGCAGCTGGTGACACACAGTAAACGCTCAATAAATGTTCCCGCTGCTCGATCTCCTTGGAGTTGAGGGACGCTCCTGAGCGACTCTCATTCCACACAGCTCTCGTGCCGGGAAACTCTGCAGTCGCCTGAGGAGTTGTCGGTCCTCCTGCTTTCTCGATTTTAAAAGCCGTTTCACACCAGAGGCCCCGCCACCTCTGCTGCAGACCTTCCAAGCCTTCCAGAAGCCAGAAAAATTTCTCCCTAATTCACTCCTGCTGCTTAACACGTTTGAATGGCTCTCGCATGTTCTCGGGACCAAATCCAAAGCCCTTGGGGCCCCCCGACCTGCTGACCCCCCACACCTGGGCTCTGAGCTCCAGCTCCACGATGCTGCTGGCCTTCCCTTCCCCTCTGTTCCGTCCCTGCCTGGCACGCCTCTCCCCTGCCTACCCTCTCACTGTTCCTGGCTGAGCCATCCCCACCTCTAGGTCTCCAGAAAGGCTGTCCCCAAGCCATTGGGGCCCCTCCAGGCCCTCAGCCTCGGGAGAGGGGGTCACACAGCGGGAATTGCTACCAGCACGTCCCGGCTTCACAGCGCGCTTGTCCAGGGCATGGCTCCGGGTTGCCAGCGCCCAGCCCAGGGCTTAGCACAGTCAATGACCACAGGGAAGAGAAAGTGAAGGAAGGAGCAACCCTTCTACCTGCTGCCCCCGTCCCCTCAGAACCGAGTCGTCTTTCTCTCTCTCCCTCCCTCCCTTTGCGCCGCTAGGAAGGACGTGGTCCCTGGAGGGCGCAGGGCTTAGCCGAGCACCCCTTAGCCAAGCCCCACCCGGGCTGAGCCTCTGCTGCCGCCCGCAGGACCAAAGTCAAGGTGGAACTACCGGAGTACCGAGGGCCGCTGCTGTTTGTAAAACTGAGCAAACGGCACCTCCTCCAGGAGGACGCCTGGTTCTGCAGCTGAAGAAGAAAGAAAGAAAGAAAGAAAGAGAGAGAGAGAGAGAGAAAGAAAGAGAAAGAGGGGGTGAGGGAAGGAAGGAGGGAGAGAGGGAGGGAGGGAGGAAGGGAGGAAGGAAGGAAGGAAGGAAAGAAGGGACGGAGGGAGGAAGGAAGGAAAGAAGGAAGGAAGGAAGGAAAAGAGGTTTAATAGAGTCATTAAACCAAGTTCCATATGGCTGGGGAGGCCTCACAATCATGGTGGAAGGTGAAGGAGAAGAAAAGGCACATCTTACATGGTGACAGGGAAGAGAATGTAAGAAGAGGAGCTGCCCTTTATAAAACCATCAGATCTCCCAGGCACAGTGGCTCATGCCTGTAATCCCAGCACTTTGGGAGGCCAAGGCAGGCGCATCACCTGGGGTCAGGAGTTTAAAACCAACATGTCCAACATGGTGAAACTCCATCTCTACTAAAATTATAAAACTTAGTTGGGCATAATGGTGAGTGCCTGTAATTCCAGCTACTCAGGAGGCTGAGGCAGAAGAATTGCTTGAACCCAGGAGACGGAGGTTGCAATGAGCCAAGACTGTGCAACTGCACTCCAGCCTGGGTGACAGAGCAAGAATCTGTCTCAAAAAAATCAGATCTCATGAGACATATTCACTATCATCAGAACAGCCCAAGATAAACCTACCCCCATGATTCAATTACCTCCCACTGGGTCTCTCCCATGATTCAATTACCTCCCACTGGGTCTCTCCCATGATCCAATTACCTCCCACTTGCTGTCTCCCATGACAAGTGGGGATTATGGGAGCTACAATTCAAGATGAGATTTGAGTGGGGACACAGCCAAACCCTATCAAAATGTATGCAAATTATCCTTATTCTCAGTCAACATGATCATCTATGTAGCAATTCCCAAAAAATCTACAAAAATACTCCTAAAACTAATAAGTTTAGCAAGATGGCAGGATACTAGCAAAGAACAACTGAAAATCAAAATATAAAAAATATATTTAAAATAGGTCTAAAAAATGATTAACTTAGGCATATAATCTGACAAAAATGTGTATAAGATCTGTATGCTGAAAACTACAAAATGTTGATCAAAGAAATGAGAGAAGATCTAAATAAATGGGAAGACATACCATGTTCACGAACCAGAAGACTCAATGTTAAGATGTCATTTATCCTCCAATTGATATATAGATTCAATGCACTCAGTCAAAATTCCAGAACTTTTTGGTAAGTATTGACAAGATGATTCTAAAATGTATGTGGAAAGACAAAAGAACTGGAATAGCCAAAATAATTTTGAAAGAATAATTTTGGAGGAATCACACTGCCTGGTTTTAAGGCTTACTATAAAGCTAAGTAATCAAGACAGTGTGGTATTGGTGAATGAACAGATCAACTGAATACAATAGACAGTCTAGAAATAGATCCACGTGTTATAAATATGGCCAGTGGATTCTTGCCAAAGGTATGAAGGTAATTCATTGGAAAAAGGATAATTTTCTGAACACATGATATTGAGACCACTGGACATCTTTATACAGACAGATGAACTACAAGCCACATTTCACACTTTACACAAAAATATGTTCAAAATTAATTATAAATCTGAATGTAAGACTTTTAGAAGAAAACAAAGAAAACCCTTGACCTTATCCTTATTCTCAGGCCACATGATCATCTCTGTGGCAATTCCCAAAGAATCTACAAAAATAACACCAAAGCATGAGCCATGAAAAAAAAAATGTCAAACATCATCAAAATTTGGACCGGGTGCAGTGGCTCATGCCTGTAATCCCAGCACTTTGGTGGGTGGATCACTTGAGGCCAGGAGTTTAACACCAACCTTGCCTACATGGTGAAACACCATCTCTACTAAAAATACAAAAATTAGCTGGGCATGGTGGTATGTGCCTATAATCTCATCTACTCAGGAGGCTGAGGTGGGAGAATTGCTTGAACCTGGGAGGCAGAGGTTGCAGTGAGCCGAGATTGTGCCACCACACTCCAGCCTGGGTGACAGAGGGAGACTCTGTCTTAAAAAAAAAATTTTTTTTTTAATGTGCTCTGTGAAAGACACTGTTAAAAGAAAGCAAAAAGACAATCTCAGACTGGGAAAAAAGTTACATCCAACAAAGGATTTGTATGCAGAATATAAATAACTTTCAAAACACTACAGTAAGAGAAACCCAATTTTGAAATGGGCAAAAGACATTTCACAAAAAGAGAGTATACAGATAGAAGATAAGCTCATAAAAAGATGCTCAGCATCATCAGCCATTAAGGAAATGCAAATTAAATCACAATGAGGACACTCATGTGATTTGGATGCTCATGTATTTAAAAGGTTGGGCTAGACTGGGCTCAGTGGCTCATGCCTGTAATTGTAATCCCAGCATTTTGGGAGGTCGAGGCAGGTGTGTCATTTGAGGTCAGAAGTTTGAGACCAGCCTGGCCAACATGGTAACACCCCTTCTCTACTAAATTTTTTTTTTAATTAGCTAGGCGGGGTAGTATGTGTCTATAATCCCAGCTACTCAGGAGGCTGAGGCAGAATTGCTTGAACCCGGGAGGTAATGGCTGCAGTGAGCCAAGATCATGCCACTGCACTCCAGCCTGGGCCACAGAGCAAGACTCTGTCTCAAAAAATAAAAGTAAAATAAAATAAATAAAAGCTTGACCGGGCATGGTGCCTCACGCCTATAATCCCAGCACTTTGAGAGGCCAAGATCGCTTAAGCCCAGGAGTTCCAGACCAGTCTGGCCAGCATGGCAAAACCGCATCTCTACTAAAAGTACAAAAATTAGCCAGACAATACCAAGTGTTTACAAGGACAAGAAGCAACTAGAACTCTCAGACCTTGCTGGTGGGATTACAAAATGATATTGCCACTCTGGAAAACAGTTTGGCAGTCTTATAAAGTTAAATATACTTTATAATATGACAACAATTCTTAGGTATTTACCCTAGAAAACTTCAAGTTTATATTCACACCAAAACCTCTAAATAAACAGTTGTAACAACTCCATTTATAATTGCCAAAACAGGCCGGGCACTGTGGCTCACACCTATAATCCCAGCTCTTAGGGAGGCAGAGGCAGGAGGATAGCTTGAGCCCAGGAGTTTGAGACCTGCCTGGGCAGTATCACAAGACCCCGTTCTCTACAAAAAGGGGGGGTGACAAAAAAGACAAAATATATATATAATTTCCAAAACAGCAACAACAAACAACTGGAAACAACCCCTTATCATTCAATGGTGAATGGATAAACATAATATTCCTCAGTGATAAAAAGCAATGAACTATTGATACATGAAACCACTTAGATGAATCTCGAAGGCATTGTTGAATGAAAGAAGCTAAATCCCAAAATGTCACATACTGTATGATTCCATTGACATGACATTCTTAGAAGGACAAACCTATAGTGATACAGAACAGATCAGTGGTTGCCAAGGCCTAGGGATGGGATGGACAGTGTGATTACAAAGAGGTAGCATGAGGGGTTTTCAGAGGTAATGAAACTGTTCTGTATCTTGTGGTGCTTACATAAACCAACATAAAGTTCATAAAACTGTGACCAGTCACAGTGGCTCACACCTGTAATCCTAGCATTTTGGGAGACCAAGGTGGGAGGATTGCTGGAGTCCAGAAGTTTGACACCAGCCTGGACAACATACTGAGACCCTGTCTATATCAAAATAAAAAAATTGTTTTAATTAGCCAGGTGTGGTGGCAGCCTCCCAGTGACATAGGAGGCTGAGGTGGGGGGATTGCTTGAGCCTGGGAGGTCAAGGCTGCAGTGAGCTATATTCATACTACTGTGCTCCAGTGACAGAGCAAGACCTCATCCCAAAAAAAAAAAAAAATTATAAAACTCTCTACCAAAAATGTCAACTTTACTGAACGTTAATTCAAAATTAAAATTAATGCATAAAGCTGTAAAGACAAAGATATTTTCAGATATGCCAGGTTTTAAAATTTTACCTCCTGGAGCATCACACACTGGGGTCTGTTGGGGGCTAAGGGAGGGACAGTGGGGGGTGGGGAGGCTGGGAGGGATAACATGGGGAGAAATGCCAGATATAGGTGATGGGGGGAATGGAGGCAGCAAACCACATTGCCATGTATGTATCTATGCAACAATCCTGCATGATCTGCACATGTACCCCAGAACCTAAAGTACAATAAAAAAAAAAATTTACCTCCCACACACTCTTTCTCCAAAAGCTACTGAAAGATGTGCTTTTGTGATGGCATGATGAAGAGAATAAACAAGAAGAAGGAAAACACTGGATCCAAACATGAAAATCAACACAAAAGGAAAATGACGGAAAATTCTTGAGCAATGGTGAAGACAAGTGCCAGGAAGACAGCTGTACAGTGTGTCTAAGAAGTAACCTGTCTGATTTGTAGTAGGATGACAGACAGTTCCCAGAGGATTGATATCAAGAGAAAAGCAGAACTGATAGATCATTTGGGGTGGCTGAACAAAAATTCAAAAAGACTTCCAGTTCTGGTGGAAAATTTCATAACACAATAGTATGTGGAAAACAACACAAACAACAAAAAAGAGGCAATCATTAACTTCAGGAAATAAAAAAGTTACAGTGTAATTATAGTACAGTATATAACTCACCTATCTATGTTAATTGCATTATCTTGATAATATAAACACTAAACCAATGGCATACCAAAGATGGATGGTGAGGGCAGCCTGCCTCAAGTGCTGGCAGTAAGAAGTGCATTACTGAGGGTATCTTTGAAACAATCACAAAACTAGAAGTCAGTCTGGTTTTCATTGTCACTTGCACTAGCAATTCTAAATAATGTCAATTATAAAATTCTTAAAATTTTTTGTTTGTCTAATTTATAATTCATAAGTAATTACTGAAGTTACTGTTGAGCTTTAACATTATATTTGCGAGCTTCAAATGAACACATTCTTATTATTTATTCTTTAATAAGCATTTTATATTTTACCTGAAAGCTAATTGAGCAATGCCCAGTTGTACATTCCGTCTCCAACACACACAGATTCAGCTACAGGCAATTGTTTGGAGTAAATTTATAATAGTCCAGAATCACTGTATATCATATATGAACAAAACCTGGTATTAACCCACCAAAAATATTATATTGTACCTTTTTCTTTGTACTGTTCATGGTTTTAAACTCCTGGTTGCACAGGATGACAAGCCAAAGTAACTCAAGTTCTGTCTCTTTGCTATTACAATACTGTGCTTGCATTTTTTTCTAACCTTATCTAAAATTTTCTCTTTCTATCCATTTATTCTTCTGTTTATAGGCATAGAAAGATATTTGAAATAATACCAGTTACTGTCTTTACCATTCTAAAATACTGATTTTTTTTTTCTTTTTCACATATAAACAACTCTGAAATCTAGTAACCAGATAATGGCTGACAGTCAGGTGGCAACCATGAAGTAGTTGTCATTGCTGACACCTTCTGGTAAGATCAAGCAAGTGCCAGCATCAAAACTTAAAGCAGTACCTTAGAAATAAAGTCCAGAGACAATAGCTGAGCACTCTTTTAAGAAATGCTGCAGGCCGGTTGCGGTGGTTCACACCTGTAACCCCAGCACTTTGAGAGGCCAAGTCAGGCGGATCATGAGGTCAAGAGATCGAGACCATCCTGGCCAAGATGGTGAAACCCTGTCTCTACTAAAAATACAAAAATTATCTGGGTGTGATGGTGGGCACCTATAATCCCAGCTACTCAGGAGCCTGAGGCAGGACAATCACTTGAACCCTGGAGGTGGAGGCTGCAGTGAGCTGAGATGGTGCCACTGCACTGGACAACAGAGTGAGGCTCCATCTCAAAAAAAAAAAAAAGAAAAAGAAAAGAAATGCTGCATTATTAATACTCTTGATGTACAAATGATATTTTATTCACACACAGACACTACTTAGTCAAAGAGTGATTCAGAAGAGTTGAATGCTAAATGTGAAGATGTTTTAGAAATATATTGGACCAATTTATTTCTTATATTTTTTGTTTATGTTTGTATATGAGTAAAATGCTACAAAATATATATTTATACAGGTTTAAAATAGTTATTTTAATAAAAACTCTAAGTTATATAAAGCATTTTATTATGGTTTAGGTTTTTTTAGTGATACAAAAAATAATTTGAAGTATAATCAAAACCTAGATTTGATGAACTATCATATTTCTGAGTGGTAGAACTGGGTGGTTTGTTTCTTCTTTAAACTTTTCCATATGGCTTAATTTTATAATATGCTATGAGGAATATTACAAATAGTATATATTATTATATACAAAATATAGACAATGTATTATATAGGACATAAAATATGTAATTTACTTATATACCATACATATTACATAATGAATATGTAATAAATATGTAAAATTTTCCATATAGCTTAATTTTATTATGAACTCTTTGATATAACTGGTATTTCATTTGAGCCATCTTGATATTGCTCTCCCAATATTGTTCATACTCACTCGGCTTTGCTTAGCTTCATGTAAAAATTTCTCCCTATTCTTCATCTTTACAGTATTTTGGCCATGGTCTAGGTCTAGGGTGGTTTCCTTCATGATGGAAGTGAAATATGAATATTTCAAAGCCAAATAACTCCCTGACATTCTCTTGGGGCTGTGCCTTTCTAAGAGCCTCTGTGTATTCTCTCCCCAACCCTGTATCCTATATTCCTCTACCTTCTTCTTCCATACCTATTTCAGGATCTCTGAAAGATGCTGGACACAAGTCACCAATGTTCTTGTGTTAGAAGCAGCATTCATGTCCTAAAGATCAAGGGTGGTGTTTCAGGACCATGGACAGTAGCACATGGCTAGGGATGCCTAAACCAGCTCCCAACATTCACCTCACCCTACAAGTCCCTCCAGAGGGCCCATCAAGGCTGGCAGTGGACATGTTGCAGGTTAAATCCATGGTCTTCCTCCAAATCAGGCTTAGAAAACTCCTCCCAACAAAATATCACATAGTAGGCACTGAATAAATTTTTGTTGAATTAACAAATTTATTACAGCAAAGGGTTATACCTATGTGCTCAATTCACCCAACAAATATTTATTTAAGCCCCTATTGTGTGACACGCATGGACCTTTCAGACAGTATGTTTTGTGACTGAGTTCCTTGTTTCATGGTGTGTGGCTGGTGTCTTATGAGTACGACAGCAGGCGCTACATAGGGCTGCTTCCTGCTTGCATCTCCAGTAGAAAGTGAAGTCTAATACAGTTTTTCTTCTTTTCTTCTGTTAGAATTCTGGACTCCTTGTTTGTCCATCAACACTTCTTCTTCTCTCCTGATTTCTGTCACTCTCCCTAGAGCCTAATACATCAGATAATACAAATAAGGTCTTTCTTTCCTATCTTCATTCCCAGCCCTACAGCACCAAACATTTCAGATAGTGTACTCTACAACCAAATCTTTCCCCACTCCTACTCCCATTTCCATCGCTCTCCCTAGAGCCTAAAACATCAGAGAAGCCAAATAAGGTCCTTCTTCCCTGTCTTCAATCCCAGCCCTACGGCACCTAACATTTCATATTTTGTACTGTGCAACCAAATCTTTCCCCAGTCCTATTTCCACTTCCATCCCTACCCCTTAAACAAGTACAAGTGCCTTAAAGGAAAAAAAGCACTGCTTTTTGTCATCATCTTTTCTGAAGTACCTAGCACAGAGCCTGGCTTGTAGTTGTGTATCAGTAAATAAATGACTCAATCAATCAATGAGAATAAAAGCCCTATGAGGGTGGGAACTTTAGACTGTTTTATAACATATTAGACATTCAATAAATATATGTTCAATTAATTGATTAATAAATTAACATATTATCTGTGATCAATATCACGGAGAAAGGTTAGGCTTATCTGCTTATTAATTCGATCAGCAAATATTTATTAAGCATCTGTCATGCATTGTACACCAAGAATATAACAGACAAAAACCTTTGCCCTATTGGAACTTACATTCTAGTGGGGGAATAGACAAGGAACAAGTAAATACACAGAAAAACAGAGTAATATAATTTGAGAGTGTGGGCAGTGAGATAAAGAAAGCAACGATGAACAGTGGTGGTGATTTCAGGTCACTGGTTCAGGAAAGGCCTCTCTGAAGGATGGCGTCTGGGCAGAGACCTGAATGTGGTGAGGGAAAGGCAACGCTCAAGGGAAGAGGGTCTCATGCAGAAAATCAAGTTCAAAGGCCCTGGGCTGGAATGAACGTGGTATGTTTAAGGAACACAAGAACCCAGCGTACCTGTAGGGACTGAGAGTGGGGGAGAGTGATAAAAAATGAAGTCAGTGAAATAATGTTAATTATTCACATATTAAATTACAAATCAGCTCTGACCCTCAAAAAAACCCAAAAAATATAAAAGGTTACATAGTAAAGTATCCCTCCCATCCATGTCCCCCTGCCATTTAGTTCTCTTCCCGATAGGCATCTAATGCCATTGGTGTCTTATGTGTCCTGTGCATATATAAACAAACACATACATTTGTATGTCAATCTTTCTCTTTTATAGAAGTAGTAGTATACTGTATGCTATTCTATACTGTGCCCTTTTCTCTTAATATAGCTTGAAAATCTTCCTAAATACTTTGTTTGCAACTCTGTGTATTGTCAGGATGTCCTGTAACTTGTTTAACCAATCCCCTACTGGTGGGTAATTATATTTTTAATCTTTTGCTATAATACAAAAACCCACCACAAGCCTTTAGACCTAAAGGTAAGGCTTTGGAGTAAGATCAACCAGGATTCAAATTCTGGTTTTTACTTAGAAGCTAAGTGACTTTGGGATGCTACACACTCTCTGCTCTCTGTTTCCTCACCTGCAAAATGAGGATCATAATACTATCATGACACCTTTTGGGGAGGACTACATAGGAAGATGTATGTGAAGTGCTCAGCACAGTACCTAGCCCAAGAGAGTAATATTATCTTAACAAAATTCACCACATACCAAGTGCTGCTGTGTACTGGGCTCCAAGCTGAGAATTCACATGTTATCTCATTTCATCTTCACAACCCTAAAAGGTAAGGACTACTATTTCCACATTTACCAAAGAGTAGCTGAGAGGTTAACCAATATGACCCTCAAGTCCTGGAGAAGCAGAAGAATCAATCAAAGTTTGTCAGGTCTCTGACAGCAGAGACCTGCTCTGAACCATTACATCCATCTGCTGGAGCTCAACAAATGTAGCTACCATCATCACCATTATCATCACTGTCACCATCACCATCATCACCATCACTGTCACCATCATGATCACCATCATCACCATCACTGACACCACTATCACCATCATCACTATCACTATCACCATCATCACTATCACTATCACCATCATCACCATCACTGACACCACCACTATCGCCATCATCAC
>NW_022436952.1:15765708-15794123 GCF_009761245.1 Sapajus apella | reverse complement strand
TCACTATCACTATCACCATCATCACCACCACCGATACCACCACTATCACCATCATCGCCATCATCACCATCATCATCACCCTTGCCATCACTATCACCATTGTCATCATTGCCATTACTTGCTTTAGGCCCATTAATCTCTAGCTTGGCTTGTGCCTACCTTTGCCTTCAGATTCCCAAGCAATTGGTGCAAATTTTTCCAGAAACAATTGTTTTTTGCTAATTTCAGGCCATTGTTTCTTCTGACGTTTGCTACCTGTACATGCATGTGTGTGTGTACACACACACACACTCCACTCAGGCAGACCAAGGGGTGTTTATTACCACACAGCATCTTTTGGGGATGGTCCACATGTCATCATTGTCTTGGCAACATCAACAGCACAGGCAGCTGAGCAAAGTGAGGTGAGTGGGGAGGTTGGTCTCAGCAGGCTGTAGCCCATCTCTTCCACTCCCCACCCCACCACTAGAAATAGTAGATAGAGAAGAAAAAGAATAAAAATCAGCAGCCAGCTAGTGATTGTCTACCACATGAAAACAGGAGCGCTTTATATGTTATCACAAATCCTCAAGATAGGTGCTCTCTACTCCCTTTTACAGATAAGGAACCTGAATCATAATAGAGCTCCTAGTTCCTCCCATCAAGAGCTGAAGTCCATTTATCAACCCCTTGGATCTGGGTGGGTCATTGTCTTTGGACAAAGGGACAATAGCAAAACTGATTCTAGAACAGAAGCGAAAAGTGCTCATCACAAGGGCTTGCTCTCTTGTGCTCTAGGAACCCTCAAGTCCAGGTTAGCCTGCTGGAGGAGGAGAGGTAGGTGGTCCAGGTGCTTTCTTCTCTCCAGTCAACAGCCAGCAAATGCCCAGGAAACAGAGCCATCTCACTGATGTGCAGCTGACTGCAGGCCCAGGAGTGAGCCCAGCCACAGCCAGCAGAATTGCTCAGCCCAAATCGCCAACCTGCCAATCATGAGTAAATAGATGGCTGCTGTTGAAAGCTGTAAAATCAAATGATGGGCTTAGGTTTTGCCCAAGATGAAGTAACAAGAACCAGATTTATCTTCTTGCCTGAAACAGCCAAAATAACAAGGCAAGAATCTGGACACTGGGAGGATCACAAAGGATGGGATGTGAGAGACAGAGAAACCATATGAACTCTACAATGGCCCCAGCTCACAGCCCAGAAAAACGTTTCCAGGCCACAGTACAGACAGGGGGAACCCAGGTGGAGCCAAGGAGCTTCTGAGTTGAGGGGATACAGCAGAGTCCCAGGAAATCAAGGTTGCCAGAATTCTTAGAACAGAGTACTGGGGAGGAGAGGGCTACACAGAGAGCCCCAGAGATGTGCAGAGGGTCCCTGTCAAGTATTCAGCAGTGTACTCATCAGCACGTGTGTGTGAGGAAACCACCCGAGGTCCTTCTGAAGGGAGGAGAGAACAGTGCCCAGGACTCACACAGAGCCAGAAACAGTGCCTGCTGCCTCCAGCCAGACTGGAAAAGCTCATAATTCACAGAATAGAATATGCCGGAAAGCCATGCCTCAATAGTGGCGAATAATTAGTCCTAGACAGAACACTCCTTCGAAACTACCTAACTAAAGCAAGACCGAAAAGGATCAGACTGTTTCCAAATAACTGCATCCCAGAAAATCTAACTGATATAGAAACTAAAACATATGAGTGCTCATTTATAGTCCAGCAACTTTAAATATATGTAAGCGTTTTACATATAGTACTACATTTATATTACTTTATTTACAACAATGCTCTGAAAGAGCTGCTATTAATCATCTCCATTGTAAAGATGATAGTCTGTACATAGAGATACATACAGGGTACCTGGCACATAGCATGTTCAATAAATAAATGCTTTTTCCTTCAACTTGCCATCCTTGCTCCCTGCCTACAACCATTCATAACCAAATGACTTCTCCCAAGCTGCACATCCACTGCAAAGATTATGGTTTTAGAAAGACAAAAACTTCAGCATTCAGGAGGAAGGTGGTCCCTGGAATTCCGAGAGTCCTGGATGAAGAATCAGGAGTGATGATTCCAGCCTAGCCCTGCCACCACCGTGCAGGGTGGTGAATAACCCTGAGCCAGCCTTAACCTCTCTGGGCCTGATTCTCCACATTGCAGACGGGTGAATTCAGATCAAGTTTTCTCCAAAGCAAACATCTCACTCTAAAGGCCAGTATGCCTCAACCATTCTCAGGCTAAAACTCTGATAGTAGAGGTCGGCAAAGGTGAGGAAAGAGTGCATTTATCTGTACTAGAATACACACGTGCGCACGCTCACACTCACACGCGCGCGCATCCACACACACACCTGAGTTGCAAGCCTCTGAGCCGCTCTCTGGCCCTGTGCAGCATTACCCACTTCAGCCAGAAGATGGTGCTGCTTTTCCATGCGAGTTCAACTACGTTCGTTGAAAACTTAATGGTTGCGCACCCGTGCCCAAAACGTTGTGCTAGGCAGTGTGGGCACAAAGGGGATTACCATATGGACCTCTCTTTCCAGAACTTTACACCGAGTGACAAACAACCAAAGGTAATATGAAACGAATTGGGACTTTGCTGGGACGAAACTAAGTATTACTGAAAAGTGCCAGGCACGAACTGCTTTACAACCCTTCTTTTAAAAACTAGGGACTCCTTACCCAATGTATACATGTATCAGAATGTCATGGTACACGCCATAAATATGCACAATGTTTACTTGCCAATTTAAAAAATAAACATTAAAAATAAAAATAGGCCAGGCGCGGTGGCTCACGCCTGTAATCCTAGCACTTTGGGAGGCTGAGACGGGAGGATCACCTGAGGTCAGGAGTTCGAGACCAGGCTGCCCAACATGGCGAAACCCCGTCTCTACCAAAAATCCAAGATTAGCCAGGCGTGGTGGCGGACGCCTGTAATCCCAGCTACTTAGCAGGCCGAGGCAGGAGAATTGCTTGAATCCAGAAGGCAGAGGTTGCAGTGAGCTGAGATTGTCCCACTGCACTCTAGCCTGGGTGACAGAGTGATACTCTATCTCAAAAAAAAGAAAAAAAGGAACTCTGATGGCCACTTTAAAACTCAGAGCTGCCTCCCAGTTCCAGTGGCCCCATTTGTATTTATTTACCTGTGGCTTTAGCTACTTTAATTATTCAGAGCTAATGAGGAGGAAAAAAAAACAAACAGAGATAGACCTGATACCTAAATGATGTGCTCACACCACTTGGTAACCAAATGACCCCAAGATGTGTTGTTAGAAGGGAAGGTTTGTAAAGGTTCAAATCAAGGAAAACTGGGGAGAGAAGTGAGTGACCTACCTGGCAAGCGCAGCACAGCATGCCCAGGGAGAACCTGTGCTCTGGCTGGCAGGTGCTCATTCCTGGCAGGAGGTGTGACTTAGATGCAAAAAGAAAAGAAATATACATTTGTGTCTTTTCACTTGAATTTTACAGGTTTTGCAATTATGTTTGTATTTAGTTTGTAAATTTGCTTGAGTTTTATAGTCATATAAGAGCTATATGCATATAGTTATATGTGGTTAAATACTTAAGTAATATGATAAAATTGACTGGTCAACACCAGGAGTCCTTGGGATTTTTTTTCTCATTAAAAGGATTGCACACACAGTCAGACTGGCAACACTCTGATCATATTTCCTTCCCTTGAGGAAGGGACAGGAGTCACAGACGTTTTTTCCTCTGAATGGGAAGAAGCTGACTCCCTAGAGAACAGGAAAGGGGTTCACTCCTGGGACAGAAGCCGAGCGGGAGAAAGGTAATCCCTTCTCTCATATGCAGTCCTTCCCTGCAAGCAGGGATGGGCGCTGTTTGCTTTGAGGCAAAGAGGGGGTTCCCTGCAGAAGATGGGAAACTGGAAATATCAGCTACTGAACTACTATATATCAGCTACTTAACTAGTTACTAGTTATATACTAGTTACATATTGTATAACTAGTATTTACATAACTCTATGCTATGGACAAAGTAATAGTACCCTAAGAGGGGAAAATGCAGATTAAGGGGTAAGGGAGTGTGTGTGTGTTTCATGTCTTCTTCCTCCAGAGCAGGCAGAGAGTGACCTGAGGCACTCTGTCCAGCTGGGGCAAGTACTGAGGTCCTGCCCTTGTGCCCTTCTCCTCCTTGTCCCTGGTCTCTGGAACCGGACACATCTTTTCCTCTCATACCAGCCGACATTTATTATGGTGTCCTCTTATGTGCTGGACATTTCACTATACCCCTTTAGTCACACTAATATTTACATACCTACCATATTGGTTATATATCACTATGTAACAAATTACCCCAAAATGTAGTGGCTTAAACAAGAAACATTTATAATCTCACAGGTTTTATGTGGTGTTTTATTTCTGGCTTCTTTCACTTTCCATGTTTTCAAAGTTCATCTCTGTTATAAGCATGAAATGCTATATTGTATTGTAAGCATTTTCATGGCTGAACAATATTCCATTGTATGGAATACGACTTTTGTTTATCAATACAGCAGTTGATAGACATTGGTAATTAATATTTGGATAGCATGCATTTTTCCTTCCGCATAATTACATTCTCCAGATGGATGGACAGAGAGAGAGATAGAAAGGCAGATAGAGAGAGAGATAGAGGTTGCCCTAAACTCCAACCGCTGAAGTCAGTCCCTTTCCAAAGGATTAAAGTTTATCCAAACCTCTCTTTGTCCATGTATTTAAATGCGTATGTGCTTGTGTTAGTTAGCTATTGCTGCACAACAAATTACTCCAAAACTTAGAGGCTTGAAACAATGATAAATATTTACTATTTCACACAGTGTCTGGGGACAGGGGCGGTGTTAAGAATTCCAGAATGGTTTAGCTGAGTGGTTCTGAGTGGTTCTCTCTTACGAAGTTGCAGTCAAGATGTTGGTAGGGAGCCAAGCATAGTAGCTCATGCCTATAATCCCAGCATTTTGGGAGGCCAAGGCAGGAGGATGGCTTGAGGCCAGGAGTTTGAGACCAGCCTAGGCAACATAGTGAGACACCCATCTCTACAAAAAAATGTTTTTAATTAGCTGGGCATGGCAGTGCACAGCTGTAGTCGTAGCTACTCAGGAAGCTGAGGCAGGACGATCACTTGGGCCCAGGAGTTTGAGGTTGCAGTGAACTATGATCATGCCACTGCACTCCAGCCAGGGCAACAGAGTGAGATCCTGTCTGAAGAAAGATAATAATAATAGGCCAGGCACAGTGACTCAGTCACGCATGTCATCCCAGCACTTTGGGAGGCTGAGGTGGGCGGATCACCTGAGGTCGGGAGTTTGAGACCAACCTGGCCAACATGGTGAAACCTTGTCTCTATTAAAACTATGAAAATTAGCCAGACGTGGTGGCACACACCTTTAATCCCAGCTACTCAGGGGGCTGAGGCAGAAGAATCGCTTGAACCTGGGAGGCAGAGGTTGCAGTGAGCCAAGATTGCACCACTGTACTCCAGCCTAGATGAAGAGCAAGACTCCATAAAAAGTAAGTAAGTAAGTAAGTAAATCAATAAGTAAATAAATAAATAAATATGCAGAGGCTGCATCATTTGATGGCTTGACTGGGACTTTCCAAACATGGACAAAGAGACAGTCATTGGCCATGGGCAAACCTCAGTTCCTCTCCATCTAAGGTTGCCATATTTAGCAAATAAAAACATGGAATAGCCAGCTAAATTTGCATTTCAGATAAATAACAAATACATTTCAGTATTAGTATATCCCAAATATCGCATGAGACACAATCATACTAAAAATACTAGGAAATATGACTTATTAGGGCTGCTTGAGTACACTCACAATGTGGTAGCTGGCTTCCACCAGAACAAGTGGTTCAAGAAAGCATAGCAGAAACAAAAATGTCTTTTGTGACCTAGGCTTGAAAGTCACACACCATCAATACTGAAATATTCTTTTGGTTACACAGCTCTGTCCTAATAAATATGAGTGGGAACAATACAAAAGGATAAATACCAGGAATTGAGGATCGCTAGGAGTAATAATAGGGGCTATCCACCACTGTGTCCATAGAAAATAATACTGTTTTTGTGTGTATATGTACGTTATGCATTTTTTAACATGAGAGTAATTCTGTATCTATTTGTTCTGCAACTTTTTTTCACTTAGCAATACATTATGGAGCTCTTTACATATCAGAACATGTAGTATTGCTTCATTCTCTTTGCTTTCTGCCTATTATTTTATAATCTATATCGTCATATTTAGCCATTCCTCTATTGTTATACATTTAGGCTGTTTCCAAAAGCTTACAACTACTTTATATACAATGCTATAACAATCAGTCTTCTACATGCCTTACATTCATGTCCATGCATTCAAAAGGTTACAAGGAATATTGAGGATATTAGATGGAGACATGGAAGATATAAATAAAGCCCATATTGAACTTCTCTAGGTAAAAACTACCATATAAAAGATGACAAAATACATTCAATGTGATAAACAACAGATGACATATTGCAAAAGAAAACATTAGTGAACTTGAGGACAATAGAAAATATCCAAAATAAAATACAGAGAAAGGAAAAACCAAAAAAAAAAAAAAGATAAGTAAAAAGGTAGGACAACTTTCAGCAGTCTAAATGCATATAATTGGAGTCCCTGAAGGATAGGAAAGAAGAGAGAGAACATATATTTAAAGAATAATGGCTGGAAAGTTTCCAAAGTTGATAAAAACTAAACAAACATGAGTTTTCTTAGCTCAAGGAACCTCAACACAAGCAACATGAAGAAAACTACATCATGATGTATCATACAGAAATAAGATTGATAGCAGACTTCTTGTCAGAAAAATGCAAGTATGTAGACAGTGGAACCGAATCTTTAAAGTTCTAAAAGAAAAAAAAAAAAAACTATCAACCTAGGAATCTACACCCAGAAAATGTATCATGCAAAACAGAGGATGAAAGAAACACTTTTCCAGACATCCAAAAGCTGAAGTAAATCATCACTAGCTGATGGCTCCTTAAAAGAATGTTAAATGATGTCCTTTGAGCAAGGAAGAAATAATACTAGACTGAAATCTGGTTACAGGCAAAGGAATAAAGATCACCAAAAATAGTAACCATGTGGATATATAAAAAACAATTTTTTCTTATTTAAATTTCTTGGCTGGGTGTGGTGGCTCACACCTGTAATCCTAGCACTTTGGGAGGCTGAGGTGGGGGATCCCGAGGTCAGAAATTCAAAACCAGCCTGGCCAACACAGTGAAACCCTGTCTCTACTAAACATACAAAAAATTAGCTGGGCATGGTGGCAGGTGCCTATAATCCCAGCTACTAGAGAGTCTGAGGCAGTAGAATCACTTAAACCTAGGAGCCAGAGGTTCCAGTGAGCTGAGATTGCACCACGGCACTCCAGCCAGGGCAACAGAGTGAGACTCTGTCTCAAAAAAAAAAAAGATATTTTTTCTTTAAAGATGATTGGCTATTTAAAACAAAAAAATACAAATACATTGTGGAGTTTACAACATATGCAGACATCAACAGCATAAACACTGAGATGGCTTTTATACTACGGTTATGGGTCACCTCATTTTGGGGAGACATACAGAGAAATGCATCATTAGGCAACTTTGTCATTGTGTAAACATCATAATGTACTTACTCAAATCTAGAGAACAAGTACTATACATTTAGGCTACCTGTTTAGCCTATTGCTCCTAGGCTACAAACTTGTACACCATGTTATGGTACCAAATACTATAGGTCATTGTAACTGAATGGTAAGTATTTGTATATTTAAACATATCTAGGCTGGGCATGGTGGCTCATGCCTGTAATCCCAGCACTTTGGGAGGCCGAGTCAGGCAGATCATGAGGTCAAGAGTTCAAGATAATCCTGGCCAACATGGTAAAGCCCCGTCTCTACTAAAAATACAAATATTAGCTGGGCATGGTGGCACGTGCCTGTAGTCCCAGCTACTCAGGAGGCTGAGGCAGGAGAACCACTTGAACCCGGGAGGCGGAGGTTGCAGTGAGCCAAGATTACACCCACACCTTGCCCAGCCTGGGTGTTAGGGCAAGACTCCGTCTCAAAAAAAATAAATAAAATAATTTCAAAAAAAGAAATTTAAGAAAAATTGACAAGTACATCATTTATGATTGGAAATGTCAACACTTCTGTTTCAATAATTCAGAGAACAAGTAGACAGAAGAGCATGAGGACATAGAAGACTATCAATCAAATTGGCCCAATTGACTTTTGTAGAACATGCCACCAATAGCAGTAGTATATGCATTGTCTTAAACTGCACATTGAAAATTTACCATGACAGATAAAATTTTGGTCCATAAGACAAGTGTAAAAACATTTAAAAGGATTCAAATCATACACAGTATGGTCTCTAACCACAATGAAACTAATAATAAATCAATAACAGAAAAATAACTGGGAATCCCCCAATATTGAAAAATAAATAATTTAATTTTAAATAATTCATGGGCCAAGGAATAATCAAAAAAAAATTAGAAAGTAATTTGGACTGAAGAAAAAATTTAAAAACAACATATCAAAATTTATAGGATGCAGCTAAAGCTTAGAGGGAAATTTATGTTACTAAATTCCTATATTCGAAAAGGAGAAGTATCTCAAATCAATAACCTCAGTTTCCACCAGAGTAAGAAGGGCAAATTAAACTGAAAGTAAGTAAAAGAAAAGGAAATAAGAGAGATTGGAGTGGAAATAAATAAAATAGAAAACAGAAAAATTGAGAAAATAAATGAAACAAATGTTGGTTTCTTGAAAAGATTGGCAATGTTCATTATTAATAACTCCTAGCAGAACTAATCAGAAAAAAAGAGGGAAGATGGATATTACCAGCCTTAGGGCTAAGAGACAACATCATTGTAGATACCACATATGATAACATTATGAACAACTTTATGCCAATAAATTCTGCAAGTTAGAGGAAATAGAGAAATAACTTTATCTAAGTTGACACAATACCAAAGTTTACCCAAGAAGAACTAGATAACCTGAATGGCGCTAAATCTTGAATTTTCAGTTAAAAATCTTTGCACAAGAAATTTTGAGACGCAGATGGATTCACTAGTGAATTCTATCAAACCTTTAAGAAGAAATAATACTCATTCTGCAGAAACCCTTGCAGAAAATTTAAAAGGAGGGACAAATTCCTAACTCATTTTATAAGGCTAGCATGATTATAATAATAAACAAAGACATTACAAGGAAAGAAAACTACACACAAATATCCATCTAAACATGTGTACAAAACTCCTAAACAAAATTTTAACAAATATAATTCAACAATATAAAAAACGATAGTTATCATGGCCAAGTGGAGCTTATTCCAGTAATATAGGTTGGATCACCTGAGGTCGGGAGTTCAAGACCAGCCTGACCGACATGGAGAAACCATCTCTACTAAAAATACAAAATGTTAGCTGGGCATGGTGGTGCATGCCTGTAATCCCAGCTACTACTTGGGAGACTGAGGCAGGAGAATCTCTTGAACCTGGGAGACAGGTGCTGTAGTGAGCCGAGATTGTGCCATTGCACTCCCTCCTAGGCAACAAAAGCAAAATTCTGTCTCAAAAAAAAAAAAAAGAAAGAAAGAAAGAAAACAAAAGGAAGGAAGGAAGGAGAGGGAAGGTGAAAGGGAAAAGAGAAGAAAAAAGAAATCTCACAAAAGAAAAACAATGAAAGTGATTTTATATTTTTGAGATGTAATAATGAATGAAGAATTAAAAAGTGAGCTAAAATAAGTGTGGAATGCAATAATAATAATGAATTACAATACAATCCCATAAAATGTACAGTTTGGAAAGGGATAAGTGAAGTTTAAAAGTGGTGGGGGTTTTTGTTTTTTTTTGAGACGGGGTCTCTTTCTTTCCCCCCGCGGGGGGGGGCAAGGGCGAGATCTCGGCTCACTGCACCTCCACCTCCTGGATTCAAGTGATTTTCCTGCCTCAGCCTCCTAAGTAGCTGGGATTACAGGCACCCGTCACCACACCTGGCTAATTTTTGTATTTTTAGTAGAGACGGGGTTTCACCATGTTGGCCAGGTTGGTCTTGAACTGACCTCAGGTGATCCGCCTGCCTTGGCCACTCAAAGTGCTGAGATTACAGGTGTGAGCCACTACGCCTGGCCTAAAAGTGTTTTTAAGGTCCATATAGGTGTTAACTATAGACATCGATATATTAATATGTATGTTATAACTTTAGTAACTGGTAAAACATAAGAAAACAATTTATAGTTTCCAAAATGACAGAGGAAAACAAAAGAATTATTTTAAAAATTGATCTATTCAAAAGAAAGTCCAGGTGCAGTTACTCACGCCTATAATCCCAGCACACTGGAAAGCCAAGATGAGCAGATTGCTTGAGCCCAGGAGTTTGAGACCAGCCTGGGTCTCAAACCACATCCACATCTCTACAAAAGTGAAAAAAAAAAAAAAAAAAAAAAAATTCCAGGCATGGTAGCACACCTCTGTAGTCCTGGCTACTTGGGAGGCTGGGGTGGGAGGATGGCTTGAACTCAGGAGGTTGAGGCTACACTGTGTTGTGATCGTGCCAGTGCACTTCAGCCTGGGTGAAAGAGCAAGACCCTGTCTCAAAAAAAACAAAAATATCCAAAACCAAAACCAAAAAAAAGCCACAAAGAAAAAGAGAAAAATAGACAAGACAAATAGGAAATGTAATTAATTACATATTGCTACATAACAAATTATCCCCAATTTTGCAGCTGAAAACTACAGACTGGATTTTTAAAAAGCAGAATATAATTTGTTTACAAGATAGATATGTGAATGATCATGAATAAGTATTTACCTATACATTACTATTTTCAAAGTTAAAATTGAAAGGTGTATACATGTATATGCTTGTGTTTTGTTCCATTTTCCTAATTAACCTATGTCATGAACACTTCTCATGCCAAGGATATTTTACATCCTTAAAATAGACAGGCATGGTGCCTCAAGCCTGTAATCCCTCCTGAGGCAGAAGGATCCCTTGAGGCCAATAGTTCAAGACCAGCCTAGGCAACAAAGTAAGACTCCCCTCTGTACAAAAAATTTAAAAATGAGCCAGGCACAGTGGAATGTGCCTATAGTCTCCACTACTTGGGAGGCTGAGGCAGAAGGATTGCTTAAGTCAGACGTTAGAAGGCTGCAGTGAGCTACTAACGTGCCACTGCACTCCAGACTGACTGAGCAACAGAAACCTTAAGACCTTGTCTCTAAAAATTTAAAAACAAAAAAATCCTTAAAACTGAAAAAAAAGAAAGAAACCTTGATTCATACCTCACATCATATATAAAAATTAACTCCAAATGGATCATAGATCTAAATGTAAAATGTAAAATTTTAAAACTCCTAGAAAAAACATAGGAGAAAACCCTGCTACCTTGGGTTGTGCAAAGTGTTCTTAAATACAACCAAAAGAAAATTAAGAATAAATTGGACTTCATAAAAATTCAATACATTTTTGCTGTACAAAAGATAGTTGAATAAAAAGGCCACCAACTGAGAGAAAATATTTGCAAATTATATATTTGATAATGGACATGTATTCAGAAAATATGGAGAATTCTTAAAACTCAACATTGAGAAAACAAATAACCCAGTAAAAAGATGAACAAAAGATTTTAATCAAAGATATATTCATGGCAAATAATCACCTGAAAAGATGCTCAACATCATTAGTCACAGGAAATGTAAATTAAAACCACAATGAGTAGGGGAAGGGAAGGATAGGGAGAGATTTGTTAAAGAATACAAAATTACAACTAGATAAGAGGAATAAGTTCTAGTGTTCTATACCACTGTAGGATGACTATAGTTAACTATAATATATATTTTCAAATAGCTAGAAGAATATTGTACATTCCCAACACAAAAAAATGATAAATGTTTGAGATGATGATATGCTAATTACCCTGATCTGATCACTACGTATTATACATATCAAAGCATCACTATGTACCCCATGAAAGTGTATGTAATTCAAAAATAAATTTTTAATTTAGTTTGTTGAGGCAGGGTCTTGCTCTTTCACCCAGGCTGGAGTACACTAGCGCCATCACAGCACACTGCAGCCTCAACCTCCCAGGCTCAAGCAATCCTCCCATCTCAGCCTTCTGAGTAGCTGGAACCACAGGCACACACTACCACACTCACACACACCATCTTATCCCCTTGTCATCTAACATAAAATTTCTGTAACTTTTGTAGAGACGGGGTTTCGCCATGTTGCCCCGGGTGGTCTCAAATTTCCTGAGCTCAGTTGATCCACCTGCCTCAGACTCCTAAAGTGCTGGGATTACAGGTGTGAGCCATTGCACCCAGCCAATTTAAATTTGTTTAATTAAAAAATGTGATATTTTAAAAGCCCAGAATGAGATACCATCACATAATATCCGAATAGCTAAAATTTTAAAAAAGAAACTGACAATGGCAAATGTTGATGAGAATGAGGAGTAACTGAGAGTCCCATACATTGCTGGTGGAAATGCAAAATGGTGTGGCTATTCTGGAAAATAGTTTGGCAGTTTCTTATAAAGTTAAACATATGCTTACCATAAGATCCAGCAATCCCACTCCTAGTTATTTATCCAAGTGAAATAAAAACCCACAAAAATCTGTATGTAAATGTTTATAGCAGCTTTATTCATAATTGCCAAAATGGAAACCCAAATGTCCTTTAATTGAGAAACAGATAAATATACTTTAGTATAGCCATACAATTGAATACTACTCAACAATGTAAAAAAAGGAACAAACTATGATACACAGAAAAACAACATAAATGAATTTCAAAATAATTATGCTGAGTAAAAAAAAACCCAAAGCCCCAAAAAAGGACATACTGTACCATTTCATTTCTATAGGAATCTGGAAAAGTGGCCATGGTGGCAGGGATGGAAGGTATGCATGTGCTCAGCAACATGGATTTCCACTCACTAAGGCCAGCATGAGCACAGCCACTGCTGAGTATCCCATCTGCCAATCTGCCAGCAGCAGAGACCAACGCTGAGACCCAGCAACGTTCCCTGGGGTGATCAGCCAGCCACCTTGTAGCAGGTTGACTGGAATACTTTGATCATGAAAGGGCAACACTTTGTTCTTACTGGAACAGACAGTCTAGATTTGGATTTACTTTCCCTGCATTTAATGCTCTGCCAAAACTATCATCTGTAGACTTTCAGAATGCCTTATCCATCACCATTTTTTCCACACAGCAGGGCTTCTGATGAATAAACTCATTTCACAGCAAGTGAGGGGTAGCAATGGGCCCATGCTCATAGCTTACCATGTTCTCCATCATCCTGAGACTTGAAAGGTGGAATGGCCTTTTAAAGATCTAGTTACAGTGCCAGCCTGGTGGCAACACCTTGCAGGGTGGAAGCAGTGTCCTTCAGGAGACCATATATATTCCAACTCAGCCTCCCACATATGGTGCTATTTGTCATATAGCTAGGATTCACAGTTCCAGGGATCAGTAGTAGAAATGAAATGGCACAACTCACTATTACTCCTAATGATCCACTGGTAAAAGCTTTGCCTCCCATCTCTGTAGCTTTATGCTTTGCTGATCTAGAGGTCTTCATTCCAAAGGGAGGAATGCTTTCACCAGGAGTAACAATTATTTCATTGAACTGGAAGTGAAGACTGCCATGGGTCATTTTGTACTCCATGATTCTGAATCAACAGGTAAAGAAGAGTTTGCCTCCACTGGGCCAGGGTGATTCCTCCTGACTACCAAAGGGAAATTAAGCTTCTTAATTTGAAACAACGGAGGGAAGAAAAGTATGTCTGGAATACAAGAGGTCCCTCAGGACATCTCATAGTACTCCCATGCCCTACGGTGATTAAAGCCAGTGGAAAACAGTAATAACCCAATGCAGGTAAGACTTCTAATTTCCCAGACCCTTCAGGAATGAAAGTTTGGGGCCCTCCCACCAGGCAAAGAACTACAACCAGCTCTGAGTTTCTTGAGGAAGGCAAATAAAATAGGGAATAAGTAGTGAAGAAGAGTAGTTATAAACACCAGCTACAATCATGTGACCAGTTGCAGAAGTGAGTACTATAATTATTATGAGTAGTCATTATTTTGTTATGAATGCTCGTGTGTGTTTATGTATATTTTTTCTTCCCTCTTATCCCCTTGTCATCAAACATAAAATTTATTGAAATAGCTACATTTACATAATATTAGTAAAGTTACCGGATTATCAAGAATAAAAGTGAACACCAGTCAAGGACTATGAATTCTCTTCTGGGAAAAAGAGCACATTTTCAGTTGTACACAGGTTAACTGTGTCATGATAGGCAGAAGTTTTACTTTGTTGCTGTCTTTATCGGGAGATTAAATGGTTTAAGGAGATGTGTACTGGTGCCAAGTTAACAAGACATGGATTTTGGTGATCAGTTTCATGTGTTGACCTGGCTAGGCTCTAATACCCAGTTATTCAAAACCTGATCTAGGTGTTGCTGGGAAGGTATTTTGTAAATGTAATTTACATCTACAATAAGTTAACTTTATGTAAAGGAGATTATCCTGGATAATATGGTTGGGTCTGATCCACTCAGTTGAAAGCTGAGGTTTCCCTGAAGGAGAAATTCCACCTGTGGACGGCAATGTCACCTCGTCTGAGAGTTTCCAGACCTCCCTTCCACACAGCCTGCCCTATGGATTTTGGATTTGCCTAGCAAGCCCCCACAACTGCTTAAACCAATTCCTTGCAAATAATCTAGGTAGATGTCAGATACGTGGATATGAAATTAGACAAGATAGAAGATAACCTACTGGTTGTGTTTCTCTGGTGGAACTCTGACTGATACACAAATCATCTGAGAAAATCTTACATCTCTTCAGAGTCAGAGCTTGTTTTTGACCCTAAAGGAATCACCGAGCATTCATCAGACATGGCCCCAAAATGACTGGGCAAATCTCAGGAGTTCAAAAAATTATTCTGATTGAGGAGTAAGATAGGCAGGTCAGTGCAACACCCCTCAAATAGTGTTCTTTTTTTTTTTTTTTTGAGACGGAGTTTCACTCATGTTACCCAGGCTGGAGTGCAATGGCGCGATCTCGGCTCACCGCAACCTCCGCCTCCTGGGTTCAGGCAATTCTCCTGCCTCAGCCTCCTGAGTAGCTGGGATTACAGGCACGCACCACCATGCCCAGCTAATTTTTTGTATTTTTAGTAGAGACGGAGTTTCACCATGTTGACCAGGATGGCCTCGATCTCTTGACCTCGTGACCCACCCGCCTCGGCCTCCCAAAGTGCTGGGATTACAGGCGTAAGCCACCGCGCCCGGCCAAATAGTGTTCTTTTACCTTCAGATACCTCAGTTCTTTTGTGTTGATTAAACTATCTGCAACACATTGGAATAGTACATAGCCACTTTAAAATATGCTCATTATTAACTGTATCTAAAAGGAGACACAGAATCTCTTAACATTATTGCCTCTAAGGAAGGTAACCCAGTAGCTGGAAGACAGAGGTGGGAGGGAGAACTTTTGCCTTTTGTGCCTTTAGAATAATATATCATGTTAATGTGTCATTTAGATTAAGGGTTGTTACACTATGCTCCACAGACCAAATCTGGCCCCTGCTTTTTAAAAGTTTTATTGGAACATAGCCATGCTCATTTGTTTACATATTGTCTATGGCTGCTCTCAGGCTCAAATGGCAAAATTCAGAAACTGTAATCTATATATATATGGTCATATGGACCACAAAGTCTAAAATAATTATCTGATCCCTTATGAAAAAAATTTGCCAACCTGTCTAGATTTTTTTAAAGAAAACTGACATTAACAAATAAAAGATGCCCCAAGAGAATCGAAAACATGTATCTACACAAAAATTTGTACATCAATGTTCATAGCAGCACTAATCACAATAGTCAAAAAGTAGAAACAATTCAAACATCCATCAACAGATGAATAAACAAAATGTGATAAACCCACACATTACTCAGCTAGAAAAAGGAATTAAGTACTGATAAGTGCTACAGCACAGAGGAACCTTGAAAACATCATGCTAAGTGAAAGAAGCCAGAAACAAAAGGCCACATGTACAACTCCATTTATATGAAATGTCCAGAACAGGCAAATTCATTGAGATATAAGGTAGATCGGTGGCTTCCCAGGGCTGGGGAGAAGGGGGAATGGGGGAGTGACTGCAAACAGGTACACAGTTTCTTTTGGGGGTGACCAAATGTTCTAGAATTAGATAGTGGTGATGGCTGCATAATTTTGTGTATATGCTAAAAACTACTTAACTGTACACCACCACCAAGTACAGGGCAATCCAGAGTTCAGTAGAGGGCTCAGAACCCAGTGATAAATTAGTCCTCTCTGCCACTGCAAACCAAAATCAAACCTGGCCTGGGAGTCAGATCAAGTTCTGCGTCCCAATTGTTGCAGACAACCATGTGATCTTAGACAAGTTTCTTCCCTGCTCCTTCCCTATGGCATGGGTGTAACTGAGCAGGGAGGGAGAACGCTGGTGGTGTAATAGGGATGTGAGGGGGGATTCTGTTCTTTCTCCAACTTTATTAGATACCCTAATAATCAGCATCTTCATCATCATCATTACCCTTTTCCAAGCATTTTCACATATATGATGTCATTTGATTTTTCCTTTTAGAAAAGACACATACTGTTTCCATTTTATAGATGAAGAAATCGAGGATCAGAGAGATCAAGTACCTTGTCCAAGTTCATCCAGTGGGTAAGTGTTGGAGCTGGGATTCGACTCCAGGTCTTCTGATTTTAGATCTCGTTCTGCCTTCACTACCACACTGTTTTTGCATGTTTGGATTCTCTCTAGAAAGCCCAAAACAGGAGTGTCCAGCAGCCTCACCACAGACTACACACCTTCATCTGGGCAAAGGGAGGAAGGAGAGGCAGAACCTGGGGTTCTGCTGGTTCTCTTATCTTTCTTATGAATGTCTGTATTGGCACAGACTACTGTGGGTAGGAGTATTCATGTACATTAGTGAGGACACCAAGCCCTCATACATCACAAAGACAGACACACAGGTACACTTGGCCTCAACAGGTGACAGGTCATATTTGTTACTAGGTAATGAAGGGGCTATGCTTTTTGTTCAGGGGAGGCCTAAGATGTCAGAACTCTGAGCATCTGCCTTCCCTTCTAAGACTAGAAGACCCATCTCTCCCAAAGGCCTTAAAGATGAAGAGGTGGCTCCTCAACCCTTAGTAGAGAGGAGAGAGGAGGAGGGAGGGAGGAAAGTATCCTCGCTGTCCTTGCTAAACCAGAGCCCCAAGAGAGGGAACATCAGGGATTCACTACCAAGAGATCTGGGCCTACATCTTAAAGAGTATTCATGAGACCCCTGCTGCCAAACCCAGTCAAGCCCTTGCACATCACAGTGCTAAGCTCTAGTGATGCCACCAGCTACGTGGGCCTTGCCAGTCACTCACCCTCTCTGATTTTAGTTTGCTTATCCAAAAATGTGGCTAATGATTACTGAGTCTAGCTCAGAGGGGTGCTCTCAGGTTTCAGCAACATAAACTGAAATGCTTTAAAAATAAAATGCATTTTACGAACATACTGTTTCACCCTCCCACACTGGCAAGCAAGAGGGGCTGAGGCTTAAATACACTTAGGGAGTGACCCTCTCACACCTGCTAAGGTGGCAGGGCTTGGGCAACAAGGAGAGCCATACCTAAGGCAGCCGTTCTCTTCAGGAATGGCTGCCCTGGGGCACCAGCGCTGCCCAGGCTTGCTCGCACCCTTTTTCCATTTGACCAATTTGTATGCATCAAGTACTTCCTACAGGACAGGTGCTGTACTATGTGCTTCAAGATAAGCAGTTAAGAGAAAAATGTTCTCACAGAGTTTATATTCTAGCTGTCGGAGGCCGGAAAGTAAACAATTATATCAAACTTGGCAGGTGCTATGTGGAATTAAGGTTAATAGTGATGGGGGAGAGGTGCTATCTTGCACAGGATGTCAGAAGGCCCCTCTGATAAGAGGTTGTTTGAGCAAAGACTAAAAAGAGGTGAGGGAATAATTTAGCGGGGAGCCACACCTTAAGTCTAGGCTGGAGGACACTAGAGTTCAGGGAACAGAGATCGACAGCACCACAGCAACAAAGATTCCCCACCATGCTGGTTATTCTCCATTTGCCTCCCTTAGATTGTCGCCACCTTGTTCTTTCCTGCTGTTCCCTGTAGGGATGGGGACTGAACCCTATAGACTACATCTCTGGGTCTGCCTTGTCATCTGCCATTTGGCTGGGTTCAGTCAAAGAAGTCCCCAGAAGACTGGAGAACAGGATACAAGCAGCGATATTGGCATTCCCATGGCCACAGTTCTTCTGAGACAATCCCACAATTTCCATCTGCCTTCCACAGTCCCTTCAGTGACACATGCTCACATCTTTTCCTATGCTGGGCCCCACAGAGTGGAGGCTCATCTCCTCCAGTAAGCCCTGCAGGATTAGCCTTCCAGATGAGCACTGTGCACCTACTACCTGTGCAGGAAATGTGTTGTTCAAAGATGCCACTGGACTACCCCTTTCATCAGGGCAGGAAGCAGATGAGCTTTAGCCCTGGAGATACTCATTCCTGATGAAATGTGAACTGTGGCCTCACTCTCCCTCCCAAAGCTCCAGCTCTGTCAAATTACTTATGTCAGTTAGGGCAGTAACAGAAGTTGGGGCTCTACTCTCCCTTTTTTTTAATCTTAATCCCTTAGGACCTCACTGCCCCAGATGTAGAGCTTCTCGCCAAGATTATCCAACCTCCTTCCTAACTGGAGGAACCCTATCTATCTACCTCTAACACTCAATAACTGATTGCCCAGTTCATTCCCTTGATAACACATTTATCACTATTGGAAAAAGTTGATCAGGGTGGGTATGTCTGCTCTACACATAACAGCCTGCATGTCACAGAAACCCAGAACTTGCCTGTCTCATTCTACTGTACGAACAGCATCCTAAGCCCAGGCATACAAGAACTCTTAAATGTTTTTGAGTAAATAAACGGTTAACACAAAGAAGCCAAAGCACCTCTGGCTCCCTAACCCCTCCATCAGGATTGCAGCCATACAACATTGTAGTCAGGGGTGGGCAGACACTCTCAGTCTTGGCACTGCTGATTTCTCAAGTTGTGTCTGGGCAATAGGAGTCCGAGAATCACTTAGGTTCCACCACAAGAGGCTCCATCTTTCTGAATACTCCCAGCTTTCCATTTCTGAGTGGCCAGACCCTTTGCTAAATAGTTCCCAGGTTCAGGGAAGCAGAGAAGGGAAGAGTATAAAAGAGATGAACTTTGGGCAAAAGTTGAAGAAGCCAAGCTCAGGCAGGTCCATGATGGCAGCTAGGAAGGCAGCAGCTACTATCCCAAAGACACAAAATATGGCTCACCTGGTCATCACCACCAAGGAAGGTAGGACCCAGGAGCCCTTGAGGGTGAGTGCTGCTGGCTAGTTTTCTTCCACTTAAGGGGCATAAGCCTAGGCACAAGTAAGTGCTGCTTCAGGTCAATCAGTATGTTGTGCCTGGTCTTCTCTTCAGTCCCCATTCTACTCCATCCTGGAATCCTCCACCGTCACCCACTGTGTGGCACCACTGCCACCAGGCCAACCCCTTAACCCCCAAAGAGACCCAAACAGCGCAGAGGTGCATCAGTCAACCTTTAATGTCCAAAAGAGGCGTGGATGCAGAGCATAGGAGATGTGGCAGGGTCTCAGGCCCTGCTCCAGAAATGAGGGAGAGATGAACACAAACTAGACACTTTCAACTGGCCACACAGTCTGGGAGGGCAGGGGGAAACAGATTTGGACATTCATAAAAAAATAAAACCTAAAATCAAGCACTCAATTTTGTGCCCATAGAAGGGTTTGATATAGAACTCAGTCACCACCCAGGTCCTCCCTCCCCTGCCAACATCAAAAAGCAAGCTCGGCACACACTAAGGGCTTAGGGAGGGGCATTCTCCTGCCTCCCCACTAGCCCCAAGAATGGACTTGAAAATAAAATAAGTTGGATTCCCCACCCCCCACATTGTCAACCCTACACGAGAGTTTTGAAGGCGACTCATGAGAATCAGCAGCTCAAACGGCAATGACCACCCCACCCCAAACCCCACCCTACTCCTATTACATTAACAGACAAGATTTCCCCTGCATCCTCCTTGGAATCTCCTCCCCTCACAGCCCTGCTCCATCTCCTGCTATCTGGCTTCATCACTGCAAGACTGACCTCCTCCAAGGCTCCCCAGAAGCTCCTCTCAGCTCTTTATCACTTCCATCCTCACCTCCCACGAGAGACTACAACCATCCAGTCACTGTCCCTCTGCACAGAGACCCAGCTCCAGAGCAGATGGCAGCATGGTCATCCTGTCCTGGGTGGTCCTCCTAAAGCCTTCCCAGGGAGCAGACAGCCAGAGAGCAAGCAGAGTGTCTGGGCCAGATGACAGCAAGGAGTGGACACCTATCTTTACTTCCAAAACAGGTATTCCCAGAAGCTTTTAACATAAAGGCCCACTTAGAACTGTGTCCTCTACCTACCCATACACCCTAGAGATTCCACACTGTCCTGCCCCCTCCCTCCCCTCTACCCCAAACCCCACACATATATATACACATACACACACACACACACACACACACACACACACACACACACACACACACACACACAGGAGAATCAAGGGAGACATCGATTTGGTTTGATTGCTAACACCTAACTAAGGAACTACAGTCACCAGAAATTCCCTTGCCAGCCAACTAACAACAGGGGCTGCTCTAAGAGAACTCCAGAGGAATGAGAAAACTGAGGGCTAAGCAGGGAGCAGACAAGAAGAATGTAAAGAAAAAAAAAAAAAATTCAAGCTAATCCTACCCCCAACATCCTCCTGTCATGATCTCTGGCAGGAAGAACAAAAGAAGGTAATCCACAAAGACACAGCCCTTACTTAGAAATTCTGACAAGACAGCAAGACAAGTCTGCTCCCCACTCCCACACACCACAGACAAACACATCTCAGGGCCCCCTAAAGAACACATCCCCTCCCCACCCCCTCTGCCCCAAGCCATTGAATCACAGTTCAGTGGAATATTCTCCCTGGTACTAGATCAATCCCTCCACCTCATTCCCATCCCTTTCTCCTTGACAATCCCAACACTGTCCCCCTGCAGACTCCCTGGCCCTCCCAAAGCAGCATCCACCGCCAGGAAGAGGCAGCTGCACAGTTTTAGTTCCACCTCCAGAGACCTATTTCTCTTCCTCAGCCCTCCTAGTCTTTCAGCCTCCTAGTATTTGTGGAGGGCCTGTTATTTTGTATAGGGAAAGAAAGAGAAAAGGGAGAGATGGGAAAGATTTCCTAGTGCAATACAACCAAAAAATATTTTTAAAGTCTTGAAAAATAAACATAAAGCAGCCTTCTTCCCCAGGCAACTAAACAGAAAGAGGTTTGGTTTTGTTTACTGCAACATACACATGAAATCGAGTATACAGTCCATGCAGTAGCACAGCCATTGGAGAGGACATCCTGATGCTGGCCCCAGTGCAAAACAGTCCCAGCAACGCCGCCTGCTTGCCATCGCTGCCGTCGCCACTGACACCTTCACCACAGCCACCTAGCCTGACTTGAAGAGGAGGATTGCAACTTGACCCAAGTAAAAATAGATGAAGTGCTTTGTCTCGTGTGTGACGTAGCTGCCAAAATTTCGGCCCACGATACAATGCCAGGTAGGGTTGTATTTCTTGTCAAATTCCTAAAAAAGAATAAAGGTAGAGAAGAAAGGTAACTAGGGTAGCTAAAGAAGGAGAAATCAGAATGGGAGTCTCTCCCTGCAACTCCAGCACCAACACATTTAGTTGTTATCACCCCCACCCCACCCCTTGGCCTCAGCTCCCCAAACCTCAGGAGCTCAGGTTCTAAGGCTGGCCAGGACACTCTTCCCCTCATTAATAATGGAACACCACAAAGGCTCCATTATTTCTCTCCCCTGAGCCTCCAGCACTCTACATTCTGATCATCTGTCCTCCCTCTAGCTACCCCACCCACTCACACCACCCCTAACCCACCCTGGGAATCAGAGAGGCCAGTGGAATAAAGGACCATTTGTCAAATAGCATGGCACAAATGGGGAGCCACCACCCGCTGCATCACACGTTACTAAACCAGCATTTCCAAATGTTAAACACCAAGGCATTAGAGCAAAACAGGACCAAACATCAGGAGTATCAGGAGGCAGTTCTACATAAAACATTAAAGGCACTCCCATGTGCCTGGCACTGTGTGGGCTCTATGTACCAGAACAAAGACCTCTACCATGAGATCAAGGAAATTCCCTCAGGGGCACAAGTTCAGCATCAAAACTACAGAAAATCTTTGTGAGCTAATCAGCTCCCTACTATCTGTGGCTCAGCCAGCAGACTCAGTTCTAGAGGCATCCTGCCTTGGCCATAAAAGGGCAGCAGCCCCCCACCATGGGCCCACCAATGCTGCCAACTCTGGGGCTCCATCCCTCAATATGCTCAACATACAACTTGTCTGGTCTTCTCACAGCCCCCATACCACACAACTCTCCAAGAAGTACTAGGAAAGTGAAAACCAAACCCAGCTTCAATCCTAGCTCTAGACTTCGTGTAATTCAGGAGAGCCAGTTACTTCTCTAGTTATCATTTCTCCATAAGCAAAATAAGAGCTGGACCGACTACAGGACAGCGAGAAGGTGAAGTCCCAACTGGCTGTGCAACCCTTGGCTCCACACCCAAAAAAGTCTCTCAGGACTCTAGAGGTTCTTTTCATCCTACCCATTTGGGTAGGAAAACACAGTTCTGTAAAACTCAAAGAGACCCTACCACTTCAATGGACCAGACTGTACCATTCTTACACATCCTTCTTGAGATGCCAGAGCTGAGAATATCAAATACTGGGACTATGCCTCCAATTGATATGGGACCTGACTGGGAATCAGGGGGGCCCCAGTACCCTTTTTCTTACTTCTGGCTCAGCTGCTTCCTTACCATGTTAACCATATCCAGTCACGCATTCACTCAGGAATTTTTCAGAGACCAAACCTATGGCCCCATTATTGCTCATCCATTTCTTAAAAATTGTATATTCAAGCCCACCCTTTTCTTAAGAATGTAGAAAGGGTTGATGTAGTATCTGAGTCCTTTTTAAGGAAAAAAAAAAAAAGGAAACCTCCTACACAATGATTATTATAGGCATACCCACTTTAAATGATGTAGCTCCCTGAAAATTTGTACATCTTTCCCTTTCAAATATCCTTGATCTTAATTTCGAATAGTTCTGAATTGGGCCAATATTTAATTCTGAAGTTTCTCTGCATAATCTTATACTTCTCCAATGTCTTGCAGTAGCATAATTACCTATAAAAGTAAACATATATGCACACACCTAACAGAGCTATTAACAACTCTTAAGGTCAATGCTTGGGCAATTCAGAATCACTTGCTAGTTTGTCTGCTTTGCAAGTTCCTAGGGTTTTGTCTGCATAGGATACATGGGCTTTCTTATGTTCCCAGCTCCAGATCTCCCTAGAGGTTAGCTCAGCTATCAATCCCCAACCCTGGCTATCAGCCCCCAGTTCCCCCAGCTCACCTTCTTGATATAGGCAGCAATGTCCTTCTCTATGTTGTACTTCTCCATGGCCTGTGTGGCACAGTCAACGGCATCCTGTTGCATGTCCTCAGACATGTCTGCGTTCTTGATCACTGCCTTCCGGTCAGACATCGTGACACTACAGAAGGAGCAGAGAGGTAAGGCTGACACAACTCCATGCTCTGGGCAGTGAACATTAGCTGCTGGGTGTGGGGTCCCAGTGAGAGAGGGGAGTATACAGGGTGAGCACAACAAAAAACACAGACATGAAGCATTAGGAGAGAGAGCTCCTAAGCTTTTAGCAGAGACATTGTTCCCACCCTGGGAAATATAGGGCCAATAGGACATAATAAATCATCAGTTTTTATCATAGGTAAAATGAGGTTTTCCAACTCTAAAATTTACTTCTGATACTCTGAATAGCACCAATAGTCAAGATGATATTACAGTGTATCATCTACTAGCTGTGTCCTTGGACAACTTACATTATCTTTGTGTTTTTGTCATCATCTGTAAACTGGGGACTGCAGGGTTGTCCCGAGAATAAACTAGGTATCCTAACACTTGAACAGAATAAGCCTCTGATTTAATGACCGTTATTACATCATTGGCATCACAGCAGAAAGATGGACTAGGACTTGGTAGGCCTGACTCCTGGTCCTGAGTTTATCTCTAGTGGTCTTAGACAAGTCACTTGGACTTCTTGCCTTTGATTATTTTCATTTTAGCAATGAGGACAGCTCTCTACTGAGAGTTGTTTTAAGGATTAACTAAAGTTATATGATAGCATCTGCAGACAAGGACAGTCTACAAGGGATTGTCCATCAACCAGATCCAGCCTACCACCTGTTTTTGTAAAATAAAGTTTTGCAGGAACATGCTACAATGGTAGAGTTGAGTGGCTGCAAGAGACTGTATGGCCTGCAAAGCCAAAAATACGTCCTATCTGGCCCTTCACAGAAAAATGTTGCCAACCTCTGCCCTATACAAAAAGGGGTAGGGTATATTCCAGGCCACCAATGCCCTGTGGGGCAAAGATAATGATAATTATCCCTTCAAGTACTCCGGGCTGAGATATCCCTTAGAGGTAGAGAGGGTGAGCAGGCAGCCTCAGACTTAGCCAGTCGGTCACACAGGACATGTCTCTGTCCCATCCTCCCCTCTGCTTCCCTACTCTCCTCAGTACAATGTTCATTCTTTAAAGCTCAATACAATTTTTGAAAGCCCTAGATTTTGGACCCAGCTTCAACACTGATTTGTCATTTCTCTGGTGTTTACTCATGTCAAATTTATTCATTCATTCAAAAAGTACTAACCTATTAGGTGATGTGAAAGGTATTATGTTAGGGAACAATATCTTATTTTCCTCAAAGGAATGCTGAAGTCTTCCTTCCCCTAAATAAACATAGGCTTGGGAACAACCTGGAGATAAAGGGTTAAAAAAGGTACCTAAGAAAGGTAAAGAATTACTATTTTAGCAACCTTGTTTCATATCCCTGTTACCAGGACCATGGCATTCATCCCATAGCAACCAGAGTTCCCAAGCAGACCCTGCACGGACCCTTCCTGGGATGAGAAGAATCTCAGGACCTGCCTGACAGGTGGCATGTGAGCTACTACGCAGAACAGAGAAGGATGAGCCCTTTGTCCTCGACCACAGTCCCAACACATGGAGCAGTAACAATCTCCCCATCACACCACCCCTAAAAGCACCACTCTGTGGCCCAGCCCAATGGACAAGAGATGCTGTCATTCCAGCTGTATATAATACAAGGCTACACAGGAGCTTGCGTGCTCAAGGACAGATCCTTGGTATCATCCCAGGCCACCCTGATCGGAGTTCACATTGGCCTGTGGACTAGATGGCTGAAAGGGAAAGCAGAACTCACCACCACCATCGGAACCTGCACCACACACATACCAGCTGCCAGCTAGGCAGCCCTTGACCACATCCAAGGCCCCTTCATCTAGCACTATCAAACTAAGCAGGGCTGGTTCCACTTCGGCAGAAACTGACAGAGCAAAGGGGTGGTAGACCAGCACCCTCTGCCCCTACATTCTGGAGAGGGAAAGTCAGATCCTCAACTGGAATCTGTGAGCACTATGTGGTGCTGAGGAAAGATTCCAAGAGCCCTGTTCAAGGACTGACTGGCTACATGACCTTGGGCAAATCAACATTTTCATTTCAAAAACCAATGGCTGAAATGAAATAAATGGGGCAATCTCAATGGGTTTGAGAAAAGGAACAGCAGCAGCACAGGGAGAAATGTTCTTATAAGGCTCTGTGTAAGTGAAGAAAAACTAGTGTCACCTGGTGGCCTATTCCAGGTTAATACCACTCAGAAGGGGGCACTGTTTACAAACCCAGGGGTGGGGGTGGGGCCTGGTTAGACAGCAGAGTGAAAGTATGAAATTGGCACCATTTTGCCTGCAAGCTCACCTGCTCCACTGCCTCTTTCCCAAAGTCCAAAGGAGCAACTTTGTTACGGTAATTAAAAGCCACCCTACTCTACAGTAGAGAGCCTGTGGTTACATAATGCCGGTCTTGTGACTACAACGGCACGATTCTTCACCCCTGGTCCCCCAGGCATCTGAGAGAGGTGAAGCCCAACCCCTACCACCCCTGTCCAAGGTGCCCGTGAGCAAAGCAGAGGAAGGTGTCCAGCCTAGCCCCTCCCTCCTGGGGAAAAAGCAAGGGACCTGGGCCTCCAGATAGGAGAAGATGGCCAGAGGGCCCCAGGCCAACCGTCTCAGTCACGAGCCAGGGCTCCTGTGAAAAGCGCAAAGGGCACTCCAGGACACCCCCATCCTCTATCCCGGGTTTTGCAACCAAAAAAAAAAAAAAAAGGTAAATCCCCAAATGACACGGACCACCATCCCCACCCACCAACACACACACACTGCTACTTCCCCCTTTGGGCTCTCCAGGGGGCCGTATCCCTCCATCATCCCATCCTCCAGAGCGTTGCGGTCCCGAAGGGCAGCACCTGGGGAACGAGGAAGCATCCTCCCCCCTTCATCTCCGGCCCCGGCCGGTCGGCCGCCCTCCCCCGCCCGGCCTGGAACAGCGCCGGAGTGACTGGGCGTCCTAGCTGCAGGAAGGACGCCCCAGAGGGTGGCAGTGGCGGCAGGAGGAGCCGCGTCACGCCCGAGCCCTCTCCACCCCCTCTTCCCCGGCCCCTGACACTAGGGGCCTCCACGCAGCGCCGGGAGACTCCCGGGGGGCGGGGGCGGGGGCAGCGGCAGCTCCGCAGCCCAGGCCTCCAGCAGCGCCACGAGGGTGGCCCGGGCAGAGAGTGGCGCAGACCCGGCTGCGCCGGGAGGGAGGGGCGGCGGGGGCGCGCGGCGCTGCCCGGACCGTCAACGCGGAGGACTGCTGGGCCAGCCCTGTTACAGGCCTTGGAGCCAGCTAAGGAAGCCGCAGGGCCACCGCGGCGAGGCCGGGGCGCATGGAGCGGCACGCGACCGGCACAGGTCCGCCACACGGGGGACGCCCCCACCCACAGCTCACCTTCACCGAGGCGAGTCCGCACGGGCCCCTGGGGAGCAGCGATGGCCCGAGGCAGAGCGCAGGCAGGGGTGGTGTCCCCTGGGCTCCTCCAGCAGCAGCAGCAGCCGCCGCCGCCGCGGTCTCCGGCTCCCGCAGCCAGGGGCCGATAACTCCCCGCCGCGGTCCGCCCTGGGAGTTTCGCCGGCTGCCCGCGCTCAGCCTTGCGCCGCCGGCCCGCCCGCTCCGCGCTAGCGCCTCACAGCTCCGCTCCGTTCTGCCGCTGAGAGCGGTCGACGCGCGGCCCCCGCTGAAATAGCGCCCCGCCCCCGCCCCCCCGCCGCGCGCGCCACCGTCCGCGCTCCCCATTGGCTGCGCCCGCCCGGCCCCGCACTGCGGGCTTCTCCCCGCGCCGCTCTCGCCCCACATCTTGTTTCCTCCCACAATGCCTCGGGGCGGAGGGAGGGGGCAGGGAGGAGGAGCTGGAGCGGGTGGGGGAGGGAGCCGTGGCCTTAAGAAAGGAGAGAAATGCCGACCCCTCCGCCCGGGGCTGGAGAGACCAGGCCTGAAAAGGAATTAAGGGACGTGGCCCTGAGAGAGGAGGGGTGTGGGGACCCCAGTCCCAAGGAGAAAAAAGGGAGAGGGGGATGGAGATTTCAGATCCAGGGAGCAGATGGGGCTGAGGTAGAGACCCCAACCTTAGAGAGAGGACGGGGAGGAGGTGAAGTCACTAGCCTCAGGGGAAAAGACAGGACACTCCTTCCTCCCGTGTCTGTGGGAAAGAGAGGGGCAGCCAGCACTAGGGAGAGGGAGAGGCGTAGGGGCCCAGGGCTCCCTCCCCTCACGTCCAGAAAGGTACCTTCTTCCTCCAGCTTAGCCTTTGTTGTTTGAGGCTGAAGGACCTAAACTCTCAGCTGGGCGCCCAGCTGGTGTTTATCTACAAGAGCAGTGGAGACAGAGTTGAAGCAAAATTGATGGGGGGTGTTTTGGTACGCAGGCCTCTGCTGTCCTTGCACATTTATGGCCTTGGGGTCCTTCTGGGACGGGGGTGAGAGTGAGCCATTCCTGTCGTCTGTCCCTGCCTGTCCAGGACTGGTGAAGAGTAAATAGAAGCCCCTTGAGGTGCCAATTAAAGCCTGTCAGAGCTGTGGAGCCTTAAAAACCACCCCGTCCACACCCCTCACTTTATAAAGGAGAGAATCAAAGTACAGAGAAGGGAGAGCCCTGCCAGATCCCGCAGGTCGGGCTTAGGTGGCTTCTGGGCTGAAAAGCGGTGCACCCAGGCAGCAGCCCCTCTGGAGGCTGAAGAGACT
>NW_022436952.1:15713963-15765608 GCF_009761245.1 Sapajus apella | reverse complement strand
CCACCACCAGAAAAGACCACAGGCCTGTGGTTTTCACTAGCCTCAGAGGAAAAGACACTCTGGTCTGTTTTATACAGAAAGTGTCTACCTAAAGGGCTGACGAGCCTTTATTGGGAACCGAGCATTCTGACCACACAGTAGGGATTAAGAAGCTGCCAGGGAAAGCTCCCACTCCCATCTTTTTCCGTTTGCTGCTCCCAACCATAGTCAGGAAATCAGACTTGCTCTGGCCCTGGCCTACTCTAGTTTGAAGCATCAAAAGTTAGTGTTCATTATGTGTCAGGGGAAACCTGGAAATATGCCCTCTGGTTTCTGCTTTCCACAGCTCTGTCGTCTAACAACCTCAGTTGGGGATTTCAGAGGAACAATCAAGGCCTGGGGTATCCCCTCACACTAAGGGTATTCTGATGTCAGTCTTTGTGTTCATGAATGGGAGGCGTGGCCTCTGGGAGGGTGCGGGGGGATGAGGAAGCATGATTTATCCACTTAGGGCTTGTACTTCCAGCGCCTTCCAGGGCCTGAAGGTCAGATCTACCATGTATGGTTATACAGGTCATTCACTGCACAAGAGTATCCAACCAAGGGAGCAAGTGGGTGCTAAAATACAGCCTGTACACTGCTTGCTAAGTTGTGTGTCCCGGTACAAACCAGTGTCCAACCAGAAGATGACTTTTTTCGAGTATTCCCAAGGGTTACTATGAGCTGGCAGTGGCCCTTCAAAGGCCATGCTGCCAGGCCATAAACCCTCCGTCTCCCTGCTCCGCTTTCCTGAAGTACAGTAGGGATAAGAGCTTGCTCATTTCCAGGCTGTGGTGGGGTGGACACAAGGGCACAAAGAACTTCAACTAACAGAAGTCAGAGCCAAGGGTTTTCACTTTGAAGAAATGTGAATTCCAGTGTGTGTGTGTGTGTGTGTGTGTGTCAAGTACTAAACTGTAGATTATCAGGGAGATGTGTTAATAGTATAGATAATAATAACTAATCCTCATGAGTCCCTTGCTCTATGCCAGGCTCTATTCTAAGTGTTTTAAATGCAATGCATTTCGTTTAATCCCAGGAGCTGCCTTTTGAAGTGAATGTGTTACTATAACCCTGTACAGATGAGCAAGCTACAGTTTAGAGAAGTTTAGTAACTTGCCCAAGATTATCCAATTTGTCAGTGGCAGAATTCAACTCCAGATTGTTTCCACTGCCTGCAGTCTTAGCCATTATACTATTCTGCCTCCTAACAGAGAAAAGAGGAGGGAAAATATCAAACAGGGTTTGGCCCTCTATCTAAATTATACCAGCATTTCCTAAACTTATCTGACTCCAAAGCCCTTTTTTTATCCAAACATTTATTGACATCCCCAGGAACTACTATTCCACAGGACACAGTTTTGGAAACTTGTGGTATACTAATTACTGCTGTTTGTGTAAAATGCTTACTGTTTAGGATAATTACTATGCAACATAGTCACTGTTATAATTAATATGTCAGCTTAACTTGGTTTTTTATTTGATACAGCTACACTGTTTGTGATTGCCCAGTTTCCTGTTGCCCATATAGCACAGTCATGTCTTCTGATTTCAAAATCAAAATCAGACTGTTGTTTTTGGCTTTTTGGTGGGCTCCTTTTTTGTCTGGCTACTTCTTTAACTTCGGGCCTCCCCAGGGCACTTTGCTTCCCTCACTGCTCAGCTTAGAAATTTCACCCACATTCATGGTTTTTACCATGATCTGGGCCCCAGTGACCCCCCTAATGCCTGGACCTCTCCACTGTGGATACCCCACAGGCTCTTCAGACTCTTCGCATGCACACATATAAAGCAGTGGGCCAGAATGCCTGGATTCTGACTTCTTTCCACCACTCTACCAGCTGTGCAGATCTGGCTAAGCTATTCAACATCTCCAAATTTCATTTTCCTCATCTATAAATTGAGAATCATATCCACTTCATACAGTTAAGAGAAAATGCATGAAAAAGTCCTGGCACAGTGCCTGGTCCATATACGTGGTTAATAACTGTTAGCCATCTTCAACCTTTCTGTCACAGACGTGTTTGCCTTGCCTGTATTTCCTATCTCAGTTTATGACCCCATTATCCACCCAGGCACAAGCCAGAAACCCTGGATTTGTGTCTCTCCCTCACCCGCCAGGTCTCCATCACTGCTTACCTCCCGGTTATATTTCCAATCCACACCTTCCTTCTCATTATGACTCCCCTGTGTCAAGCACTCATCATCTCTTTCATTTGGTTCTCTGTCTCCATTCTTGGCTCCTCTACCTGAAATCTACAGTGCAGTGGTCTATCTAAAATGCAGATTTCCTCAGGCACGCACCTTGTTACTGCTCAGAATAAAGACCAAGTCCTTTCCCATAACTTAGCCACCACACGTGCACACCCTGCTTCTCTGCCTTATGTCCCCACACTTTCCATCTTGCTCTTCTTGCTCTAGTAACACCGTCCACTGCCTGTTGTTTCCCTACACGCAGATTCCACACCTGAGCTCATGTGGCTGTCTTGCCTGTGAGGCTTGGAGCTTTTTTCCTGGCTAACTCCTTTGTTTGGATGTCATTTACCAAGCCTTCCCTGAACCCCAGAGGGAATGCATACTTCTGTAACATCCACGGGTTTTCACTGACCACTAAATATTAAATATGTCAGTCTTATGTTTGTCTGTAGTTCCTCTCAGGTGAGAATCACGTCTTACTTACATGTGGCTGCAGGACCTAGCATAGTTCCTGAAACGGGAAGTTCTCTGTAAGTGTTGTATAAATTGATTGTACCCATTAATGACTGAAAAGTACAGCTTGGAAGGACACTGTTTCTCTTCCTCCACCTCAAGGAACAGTGTCCAGGCTCTGTCTGCCAAGAACCAGCAATGCATACTATTTACACTGGGCTTTAAAATCTCCAGGAAATTGTAGAAGGTTGGGAGAGACATACATTGACGCTCCCATTGCAGTGCAGACCCTGGTGCCAGTCCCCTCTGTCAAGTCCCATGTGATTAGAAGTGCTGAGATCCACCTCATTTCTTTGCTGATTTATTGGGTGGCCTTGCAAGACATATTTCCCTGGCCAACTATTTACCAAGCCCCAAATAGTGTCCCTCCTTGGCCACGTGTGGTGGCTCATGCCTGTAATCCCAGCACTTTGAGAGGCTGAGACGGGTAGATCACCTGAGGTCAGGAGTTTGAGACCAGCCAGGCCAACATGGTGAAACCCTGTCTCTACTAAAAATATAAAAATTAGCTGGGTGTGGTGGTGGGTGCCTATAGTACCAGCTACTCAGGAGGCTGAGACAGGAGAATTGCTTGAACCCAGGAGGCAGAGGTTGCAATGAGCTAAGATCATCCCACTGCACTCCAGCCTGGGTGACAAAATGAGACTCTGTCTCAAAAAAAAAAAAAAAAAAAAAATTGTCCCTCCTCTCTCCAAACTCCCTGAAGAAGCAGACAAGATCAGCCACTTGAACTAGTGACATAAGCACTGGACTAAGAGTCAAGGAGGAAGTCCCAAGCCATATTCAGCTGTTAGTCAAGTCATTTTACCTCTCAGACTCTGGATTTCTTCATCTGAAGGATGAGGACTGTTTGATCTGTAAGGTCCCCAGAAGCCCCAAAGTCTATGATTCTCTATTTCAATAACCCCATCACAAAGGATACCTTCTCTGATCCACTCAGTCAGAATTCACACCAAATGAGTTCCTTGAGAGTTGGGATATCATTTTGCTCATCTTTCTATTCCCCTAAGAAACAACATGCCTTGATCTAGTTTAGATTCAATGAATTGTTTAGAGTTTCAATTAAAATATTAAAGCAAATGGTTACTAAGAAACTAAAGAGAAGATGCCCAGTAGAAGTTGTGTTCAGGTCATGACTCCTCATAATTTAAAAGTTTTCCTCCTTCATTGTCTGGGCAACCCTGAGAAACCCTGTCTTTGCCATCAAGAGAGAATCAAGACATTGCTATGGAAATTACCAGCCTTGAATATCTAAAAAGACCAAGTTTGTGTTCTTTGGTGCAAGAAATACCTCAAGGAAAACAAACAGGACTGGAATAGCCACCCTGACTCCAGGGAGCAGCAGTCATGGAACAGTTGCCTCAGGGCATCCCAGTAAGGCAAATCTGCTGTTCTCCTGGCATCTCCCCACTCTCAATTCAAATTCCCAGGGAAGTCACATGTCCACCTTTTGGTCACAAAAGAGAAGAGCAGCCTGATTGACAGATCTTCTGAGATGGAGGAAGGAAGAGCTGACAGAGAGAAAGTCCACTAGTGGACACAAAAAGTAAGAAACCACCGATGTCCACTCTCTTGAGAGCCTTGAGAGAGAAAGGCAGAGTCACAGATGAGGGAAATCCTTGTCCCTGCTGTCATAAAAATGCACACTATGGTCTCTCACCATTGGTCCCTGACAGTGAGGTAGGGAATGGAGGTGGGGACCCCTACAAAATGAGACTGGTGCAATTTTGCCTTCCTTTTCAAGGACAATTTTGAAGAAAAACTTTGCCTTGTCAGGCATACTGTGGTTTATTCAAGGTGACAAAAAACTTTTCGGGAGACAGAAGTGGGCAGATCACTTGAGGCCAGAAGTTTGAGACCAGCCTGGACAACATGTTAAAACCCTGTCTCTACTAAAAATACAAAAATTAGTCAGGTGTGGTGGCACATGCCTGTAATTCCAGGTACTCCAGAGGCTGAGGCATGAGAATCTCTTGAACCTAGGAGGCAGAGGTTGCCGTAAGCAGAGACTGTCACTGCATTCTAGCCTGGGCGACAGAGCAAGACTCTTTCTAAAACGAAAACAAAAACTTTTTGGGATCTTCTCACTAGCAAAATAGAGGACCCCCTCACCCCCGCCTTACATATCAACTTAATATTACACACACACACACACACACCCCTCAGCTTAATTGAGATGTAATTCACATGTCATAAAATTCATCTTTCTAATGTGCACAATTCAGTGGTTTTTAGTATATTCACAGAGCTGTGCAACCATCACTCATTAATTTTAGAACACTTCATCACCCCCAAAAGAAACTCCATATCCTTGGCAGTCTCCGTCCTATCTCCTCCAATTCCCACTAGTCTACTTTCTGTCTCCATGGATTTGCCTATTCTGGGCATTTTATATAAATGTAATCATACAATATATGGTCTTCTGTGATTGTGACTGACTTATTTCACCTTAGTATATTTTCAAGGTTCATTCACACTATAATATGAATCAGGACTTTATTCTTTTTATGGCCAATTAATGCTCCATTGTATTGGTGTACCACATTTTGCTTATCCACCAGTTGATGGACATTTGGGTTGTTTCCACGTTTTAGCTATTATGCATAATATTGCTAGGAACATTCATGTGCAATATTTTGTGTGAATATATGCTTTCATTTTTGGGGGGAATATGCTTAGGTATGGAATTTCTGGGTTTTATGGAAACTTTATACTATCGTTTTAAGGAATGGCCAGATTTTTTTCAAAAGTGCCTGCATTTTATATTCCTACAAGCAGTGTTGGAAGGTTTCAAGTCTCCTCATCCTCACCAACACATTATTATTTGCCTTTTTTTCATTATAGCCATTCTAGTGACTGGGAAGTGGTGTCTCATTGTGGCTTGTATTTACATTTCCTTAATAGCTAATGATGTTGACCATCTTTTCTCGTATGCTTATGGACCATTTATATATCTTTTGGGGAGAGATGTCTATTCATATTCTTTGCCCATTTTTCACTGGATTTATTATTATTACTATTGAGTTGTTCTTTATGTATTCTGGATACTAGACTTTCATCAAATATTTAATTTTGCAAATGTTTTCTCCCATTCCATGGGTCTATATTTTCACTTTCTTGCTAATGTCCTTTGAAGCACAAAAGTTTTTACTTTGGATGAAGTCAATTTGTCTGTTTTTTCTCTTATCATTTGTGCTTTTAGTGTCACTTCCAAGAAACTATTGCCTAACCCAATTTCACAAAGATTTACTCCTTCATTTTCTTCTAAGAATTTTAGCTCTTGCATTTAGGCCAGTGATCTATTTTGAGTTAACTTTTGTGTATGGTGTGAGGTAGAGTTCAACATCATTTGTTTTACATGTGGATATCCAGTTGTCTCTCATCAATGGTTGAAAAAGCGATTCTTTCACCACTGTCTTGACACCCTTATAAAAAATCAGTTGCCTATAAATGTAAAGAGTTTCTGAACTGCCAATTCTATTTCAATGATGTACATATTTATCTTTATGCCAGTACCACACTGTCCTCATGACTGTAGCTAAGTAGTAAATTGTGAAATCTGAAGTGTGAGTCCTCTAGCTTTGCTCTTATTTGCCAAGATTTGTTGTCTTTTCTGAGTCCCTTGCATTTCCGTATGTCTGATAGGACCAGCTTACCAGTTTCTGTTAAAAATCCAACTGGGATTTTTGATAGCTGTTGTATTGAATCTGTAGATCAATTTGGGGAGTATTGCCATCTTAACAATATGAAGTTTTCCAGTCCATGAACATGGATGTCTTTCCATTTAGTCAAGTCTTCTTTAATTTATTTTAATAATGTGTTCTAATTTTCAGTGTACATGTCTTCCACATCTTTCATTACTTATATCCCCTAAGTAATTTTTTGATGCCATTGTAAATTGAATTGTTTTCATAATTTTGTATTCAGATTATAATCATTGCTAGTATTTAAAATACAATTGACTTTTGTATATTCCATTATAATTTGTAATCTGCAACCTTTCTGAATTCATGTATTAATTCATAAAAATGTGTATGTATGTATTCCTTAGAATTTTCTATATATAAAATCATGTCATCTATGATAGTTTTACTTCTTACTTTAAAATCTGCATGTCTTTTATTCTTTTTTCTTGCCTAATTGTCCTACATAGAACCTTCAGTAGGGTTGGTGACAGCAGTCATCCTTGTCTTCTTCCCAATCTTAGGGGAAAAGCTTCCAGACTTTCACCATTAATGTTAGACGTGGAAGGTTTGTAGATGCTTTTATCAACTTGAGGAAGTTTATTTCCATCCCTAGTTTGTTGAGTGTTTTTATCGTGAAATGTTATCAAATTGTCAAATGCTTGTTCTGCATCTACTGAGATGATCACATGGTTTTGTTCTTTATTGTTAGTATGGTGTACTACATTGATAGATTTTCTTTTTACTTTCTACTTATTTTTATTTTTACTTTTTTTTGAGAAAGGGTCTTACTGTGTCACCCAGTGGTGTGATCATGGCTCACTGCAGACTTGACCTCCCGGGATTAAGTGATCCTCTCACCTCAGCCTCCCAAGTACCTGCAACCATTGTCACATGCAACCACATCTGGCTAATTTAAAAACAATTTTTTTTTTTTTTTTGTAGAGACAGGGTGTCACTATGTTGCTTAGGCTGGTCTTGAACTCCTGGGCTCAAGTGATCCTCCTACCTCGGCCTCCCAAAGTACTGGGATTACAGGTGTGAGTCACTGCACCTGACCTATTGATTGATTTTTCAAATGTTTAACCAATCTTGCATTCCTGGGAAAATCCCACTTGGTCATGATATATAATCATTTTTATTATATGTTGCCATGTTCATTTTGCTAGTATTTTGTTAAAGATTTTTGTATCTATATTCATAAGTGATATTGATGATAGTTTTCTTTTTCTTCTTCTTCTTTTTTTTTTTTTGATGGAGTTTTGCTCTTGTCATCCAGGCTGTAGTGCAATGGCACAATCTTGACTCACTGCAACCTCTACCTCCCGGGTTCAAGCGACTCTCCTGCCTCAGCCTCAGAGTAGCTGGGATTATAGGTGCCTGCCACTAGGCCCAGCTTATTTTTGTGTTTTTAGTAGAGATGGGGTTTCACCATGTTGGCCAGGCTAGTCTGGAACTCCTGACCACCCACCTCCACCTCCCAGAGTGCTGGGATTACAGGTGTGAGCCACTGTGCTCAGCTGGTAGTTTTCTTATGATGTCTTCATCTGGTTTTGGTAACATGAAATAAGTTGGAAAGTATTCCTATTATATGTTTGAAAGAGTAGAAAGCACTGATTTTAATTATTTAAACATTTAGTAGAACTCGCCAGTGAAGCCATCAGGGCCTAGAATTTTCTTTGTGGAAAGTTTTTAAGATAGTATAATGCAATCTCTTTCTTGTCCTATTCAGATTACCTGTCTCTTGAGATAGTTTTAGTAGTCTATGCCTTTCTAAAAATGTGTGTGTTTTATCTAGGCTATGCACTTTGTTCATAGTATCTCCTTAAAATCCTTTTTACTTCTTTTTTTTAATTTTTATTTTAGGTTTGGGGATACACGTCAAGATTTGTTACATAGAGAAACACATATCATGGGAGTTTGTTGTACATATTATTACCTCACCCAGATATTAAGCTCAGTAATCAATAGTTCTCTTTTCTGCTCCTCCCCAAGTAGACCCTAGTGTTTGTCGTTTTCTTCTTTGTGCTCATAAGTTCTCATCATTTAGCTCCCACTTATAAGTGAGAACACGCGGCGTTTGGTTTTCTGTTCCTGCATTAGTTTGCTAAGGATGATAGCCTCCATCCATGTTCCTTCAAAAGACATGATCTTGTTCTTTTTGATGCCTGCACCTTTTTATTTCTTTAAGTTTGGTAATAATGTTCCCTTTTTCATTCCTAATTTTAGTGTTTTCGTAACTTGAGTCTCTCTCTCTCTCTCTCTCTCTCTCTCTCTCACCTTCTTCTCTCTCTCTCTTTCTCTCTTTGGTCAGTCTAGCTAAAGATTTGTCAATTTTGATAATCTCTTCAAATAACAAATTTTTAGTTTCTTTTTTTTTTTTTTTTGATTGCTTTTCTATTAATAAGGTGGTTCTTGAACAAGCTGCTTGAGTCAGGGACACACAGATTAGAACAATTTCTTTGAGCAGCTGGATTCAAACACAACATGTCTATTTTCCTCCATACTAGAGTTCTCTATATTAGTGTCTCCTCTCTCACCTCTGCCCCTGCAATAATATGACAGAGAAAACAGAGATCACACTATTACATGGGGTCTGTGGGAGGACAACAGTTCCATTAACTCCACAGACGTTTCTGAAACATCTCTAACAAGCTCTGCAGGAGGCACCCAGGGAGATGGAGATGAGTAGGTAGAAGCAGCTACAACTGCTCAGACCTGCAGTGTCACTGGGAAGACACAACGTGTACAACCAAGTTTAGAGTACAACAGGTCAGAGTACAGGGAGGATTGTGACCAAGAGTGAGCAAAATGGTCTGGGAACATGGGTTAGGGGTAATGAATCTGTATGGAAGAATCAGGGAACAGATGGGTTGGCATATGAAGTAAGTCTTGGAGAATGGGTAGAATTTTGGAAAAAAAATCAAGAGCCAAGGCAGGGAATGATGGGAAGCCAGGTTGCAGTATGCTGGGGAAAGGAACAGGCTGGACAGAAAAGTTAGGGCTAGACTTTGGAGGGACCCAAAGGGTGTGCAAAGGAACTAGAACTTCATTCTGAAAAAACTAAGACTCCATTGAAGGACTATGAGCATAAGGATGACATGACTAGCCTGTTGGGATCTGGGATAGCAACAGAACCCTATGTTGTTTTTTTCAGACTCTGTCACACTCACAGAAGCAAGCAGAGATGGCTGCTTTATGTTGATCCCTTTCTCCTTAAGACTCTCTCCTTCCTAGCCTTCCACAGCACTAGCACTTCTCTGGTTTTCTTCCTATCTCTCAGGCTACTCCTTCTGTCCCCTTAGCAGGCTCCTCTTCCTCTGCTCATTCTTTAAATGTTGGTGTTCCTCAGAGTTCTGTTCTAGATCCTTTTCTCACTAGGCCATTCTTCCTTGGAGATCTTATATGTTGCTATGGCTTCAGTGACCAGCTATAGACTGGTAATTCCCAAATCTATTTATAGCCTGTCAAGACCCCTCTCCTTAGCTTTAGACCCATAAGATCTAACTGCCCTGTGAACATCTCCATTTAAGTGCTATATTCATTAGAATCCCTTTGCTGTGAGTAAAAGGAGATCCCAAATAAAATGGCTGAAACAAGATAGAAGTGCAGAGACCTTAAGTCCAGGCCTGGTGTGATGACTCCATAGTGTCAGGGTCTCAGGATTCTACTTATAATTCTGCCACCCTCAACCCTCAACTGATCCAGGATGGCTGCTCAGGCTCTAAGAGGAAGGAGAGAAAGCAGTGACGGAGCATGCTGTTTCTCTTCCAAGACACTTGCCAGAATTCACAATACATGTGCCTATATCCACATATGGTCTTTATTCTGAGTGACCATGTGCCCAGTCAAAAAAGTGGAGTGAAGAAGAACTATCAAACAGAAGTTCTTCTGTAGATGCCCCACAAGCAACTCAAATGCAACATGTCCAAAACGAAACTCCTCACTTTCAACCCTTCCACATCTACTCAGCCCCAAATCTCTTCCTGACTTCTCCATCTCATTGTGGCCCTAGCATCCAGCAAGCTGCCCAAGGCAGAAACCTGGGAGTCATATCTCTGAAACTTGTCCCTATCCTCAAGTCACCATCATGCTTCAGGTCAGCTGCAACAGCTTCAGCCCTCGTCTACTACCACCCATTCTTGCTCTATCAAATGTATTCTGTACGTCTGCGTTGTCCAATATGAAAGCCACTAACTGCGTGTGGCCTGGAGCATTCAAAAGGTGGCTAGTCCAATTCAAATGTGCTGTAAGTATAAAATACACACCAGATTTCATAGACTTAACATGAAGAAAGTAAAATATCTTGGTATTTCTATGTTGATTATATATTAAAATGATAATATATTTATATATTGGATTGAATAATTTATTTAAAATTAATTTCACTTATTTATTTTTACATTATTTATGTGGCTACTAGAAACATTTTAATTACATATGTGGCTCCCATTTGTGGCTCTCATTATATTTCTATTGAAAAGTGTCACCCCACACAAAAGCAAAAAATCTCTTTCTAAAACATGCATCTGAACATGTCACACATCTTCTTAACAGCTTTCAGTGGCTTATTGTCTGTAGGATAAAGTTCATTCTACTCAACATAGTTTTCAAGCCCTCCTTGACCGAGTCCCTGCCCCAACCTCCAGCCTCATCTCTTACTCCATCTTCCCTCCATCTGCCCCCTTGACGCTTGGTCCTGTGTGCTTCTTTCAGTTCCCTCGGTGTGGGTCTATAGCCTCGGGGCCTGCACACATGCTGTTCACTGTGCCTGGAACACTCTACCCACCTTGGCCTGCTTAATGCTCTACTCATCTTTCTAGCCACAGCTTAGACACATGTCTTCCTGAGAGGCCTTCTCAGCTATCCTGTTTCTCTGAGCTCCCATTACTTCTCTATCCTGCCCACCCCACCTCACCCCCAAAAATAGTGTGCCAAAGAACTGTGTCCTTTTCTCAGACTGTTTGGAATCTTGCCTGTCACGTTCACTGTGCTGTTTCCAGCACGTCCAGCAAACGTTGGTGCATAGTCGGCCATCAACAAGTATTTGCTGAATAAATGAATGAATCAATGCATAACATCCCAAAGCCATGTAGACAAATTGGAGGGTAGAACCAGATTAGATGACTTCTTAGTCTTAAAGAGGTGGCCATCCAATCGCCATTAGGTTACCAGCCTGGGAGGTGAGGCAAAGAGAAACTTGTAAGACAACACCCTGTAACTACCTAAATCATATCCCTTAGTTTCCTTACACATCACCATGTCTTCAGCCCCTCTCCAGGCCTGGACAGGCCATTTATGGGGACCCAGGCCACCACTGTCTCTTTCTCCTTCCAAGGAAGGACAAATAGCACTGGCTCTCCTCCCAGGAAAGCACCCCACATTTTCAGCAAAAGCTATATTGAGCATTCTTGCTGGAGATGAGCACTTCTTAAATGAGGGTGGGGTGGATAGAAATGGAGGAAGGAGGTAAGAAGGAGAGAGGAAGGAGGATGCCAGTTTTAAGTTGCTTTTGACCCAGCACCAGGAGAACTGATGTGCATGTTACTAATGAAGTGTGAGCTTCTCTGTGAAGATTTCCTTTCAGGAAACAGGTAGGTAGGGACCCAGAACTGAAGATGGAAAAGAACTTGGAGTCAGGAAGCCAGAGCAGGGAACCCTGGGGCTCCATTGCTAATTTGCTGTGTGACCTGAAACAAGTCACACAGCCTCTCTGGGCTTTAGTTCCTCATCTACAATAAAAAGAATCTTTGTGGGGAGAGAGATCCAAGATGGCTGATCACTAGCAGCTCGGGATTGTAGCTCCCAGTGAAAGCGCAGAGAACAAGAGGATGCCACACTTTCAGACGAATTTTTGTTGCTCACGCACCAGGAGATTCCCAGCGGAGGAGCCCCATGGGTCACCAGTGCGACTCTTGTGGCCGGCGAGGTGGTTTTGCTGCTGCCTTGGTGTGGCGAGGTTCTTGGTGCAGAGTCAGAAAAGCACCATCAATCATAACATTGCTGTTTTGGCCAGCGCAGTGGGTTGCTCAGATTTTGGCGCTGGGAATTAACAAGTTGGACGTCCACTCAGAAACCCAATTATAAAGACGGTAATTATAAAGATCACAGATGGATAAATCTATAAAGAAGGGAAGAAAACAGCCTAAAAAGGCTGAGAATACCCAAAATCAGAACGCCTCTCCCTCTACAGGGGATCACAGTTCCTCATCAGCAACGGAACAAGGCCTGATGGAGAACGAGTGTGTTCCATTAACAGAAGCAGGCTTCAAAAGGTGGATGATAAGAAACTTCTGTGAATTAAAAGAACTTGTTCTAACCCAATGCAAAGAAACTAAGAACTTTAAAAAAAAAGGTTTGATGAACTGTTAACAAGAATACACAATTTAGAGAGGAATATAAGTGAATTAATGGAGCTGAAAAACACAACACGAGAACTTTGTGAACTATGCACAAGTTTTAACAGCCGAATCGATCAAGCAGAATAAAAGATATCAGAAGTCGAAGACCAACTTAATGAAATAAAACGAGAAGACAAGATTAGAGAAAAAAGGATAAAAAGGAACGAGCAAAGTCTCCAAGAAATATGGGACTATGTGAAAAGACCTAATCTACGCTTGATAGGTGTACCTGAATGTGACGAAGAGAACCAATCCAAGCTGGAAAATATGCTTCAGGATATTATTCAGGAAAACCTTCCCAACCTAGCAAGGCAGGACAATATTCAACTCCAAGTAATACAGAGAACACCACAAAGATATTCCTCAAGAAGACCAACCTCAAGGCACATAATCGCCAGATTCACCAGGGTTGAAATGAAGGAGAAAATCCTGAGGGCAGCCAGAGAGAAGGTCAGGTTACCCATAAAGGGAAGCCTATCAGACTCACAGCAGATCTCTCAGCAGAAACCCTACAAGCTAGAAGAGAGTGGGGGCCAATATTCAACATCCTTAAAGAAAAGACTTTCAACCCAGAATTTTACATCCAGCCAAACTAAGCTTCATAAGCAAAGGAAAAATAAAATCTTTTGTGAACAAGCAAGCACTCAGAGATTTCATCACCACCAGGCCTGCTTTACAAGAGCTTCTGAAAGAACCACTACACATAGAAAGGAACAACCAGTATCAGCCTTTCTAAAAAATACCAAAAAGTAAAGAGCATCAACATAATCAAGAATTTACATCAACTAATAGGCAAAACAGACAGCTAACATTAAATGGCAGTATTAACTCACATATATTATTATTAATTCTAAATTTAAATCAACTAAATCCCCCAATCCAAAGACACAGACAGGCAAAAAAAAAAGCCAAATCCCATCAGTATGCTGCATCCAGACCCATCTCACATACAAGGATACACAAAGACTCAAAACAAAGGGATGGAGAAAGATTTACCAACCAAATGGAGAGCAAAAATAAATAAATAAATAAAAAGCAGGAGTTGCTTTAAAGCAACAAAGATCAAAAGAAGCAAAGAAGGCTATTACATAATGATAAAAGGATCAATGCAACAAGAAGAGCTAAAGATCCTAAATATATATGCACCCAATACAGGAATACCCACATATATAAGACTTATAAAGAGACTTAGACTCCCACACAATAATAGTGGGAGACTTCAACATCAATATTGGACAGATCAATGAGACAAAAAATTAACAATGATATCCAGGATTTGAACTCAGATCCGAAACAAGTAAACTTAATTAACATTTATACAACTCTCCACTTTAAATACACAAAATATACACTCTTATCAGTACCACATCACATCTATTTACAGGTTTCAATGAAATATTGGTAGGCTTCTTGTTTGTTATTTTCTTCCTTCATTTTTTTTTTCATGTCTCTATTATTAAGCACAATTATAGGCATACCCATTTTTAGACTGCATTCTAGCCCGGGCAATAAAGCAACACCCCCGTTCTCTCTCCCTCTTCCTCTTTCTCTTTCTTCCTCTCCTTCATTCTTTTTTTTTTTTCTTTCTTTCTTTGTTTTTGGGGGGGGAAAAAAAAAAAAAGAATCTTTGCTTTCTGTATCCCTGAAGGGGCGATTATAAGAATGGAGGCAGGCAAATGAGTGTAAATGGGCTCTGAAAATACAAGCCTCAGAGTAAAAGTCAAGTGAAGTCATGTGAAGGCAAGTGTTTTGAGGCTGTTGTTTTGTTTGGGCAGGAGGTGAACATGCAGCTGTGGAAAGGAAGCTAGGAATGGTGGGTGCGAGTGCACCTCTCTCTCAACAAAGGTGGGTTCAGGCCAGGCATGATGCCTCATGCCTATAATCCCAGCACTTTGGGAGGCTGAGGGTAGATCACGAGATCAAGAGATAGAGACCATCCTGGCCAACATGGTGAAACCCCGTCTCTACTAAAAAAATAGAAAACTTAGCTGGGCGTGGTGGTGCTTGCCTGTAGTCCCAGCTACTTGGGAGTCTGAGGCAGGAGAATCGCTTGCCTGGGAGGCGGAGCTTGCAGTGAGCTGAGACTGCGCCTCTGCACTCCAGCCTGGTGACAGAGCAAGACTCTGACTCAAAAAATAAAACAAAACAAAAAGGTGGATTCCTATTAATGCAGAGCCCCATCCTCCTAGCCATGGCTCAGGAGCCAGATCTGCCTGTTCTAAACCTGGACCAGGAAAGCTAAATTTTGAACAGAACCTTGGAGAAAATAGACCCACCAGGGAACCTCAGGGCCCTGAAAGGAAGGAGCACAGTCTCATTTTGGGCACCCTCCCCTAACTGCTTCTGACACACTCAAGCAAGAGTGAACATACACACACACACACACACCTCCTTTGCAGATGCAGTCCTCCATCCAGAACTTTACACCTTACAGCCTCCTGAAACCTCTTCCCAACTTGGAAGGTTTCTCAGTGAATTGACACTGCCCTTAACCCAGCCAGAGACCACCCTGCCCTGGGCTGCTCCATGTGGAGACCCTGCTCCCAAAAGAGTTCTGCACAGACGAGGCAGCTAGATTCCCCTCTGCCCTACCACAAGCGGGTCTCGATGGTGGGGTGCACACTGAAGGCCCTTGCTGTGGGGGCAGGCCCTGCAGCTGGCAAGGCCGCTGCTTGGAGGTTTTATTATCCTCTTCTCTCTTTTCCTTTCACAGCCACATCAGATCACACAAAGCAATCAGTAGTACCTGCAGTTCCCAACCTGGAGGATTGAAAACACGTTCCCCAGCATGCTGCCGACAGCAGCCAGAATCAAGAGGCTCTGTAATTACAGACATGCAGGGGTTTGCGCTCCTGCTCTCACTCATCTATGAAACACTTCCATTCTCTTCCTTTCCCATCGTGCCCTTAAAAAGGCAACGTGAGGCTGGGGCCTTCAGAAAAGCAAGTTCCAACTCTCCGTTCCACCGTGGGCAGACTTTAGCCCTCACTACAATTCAGATCCGCTCGGTCGTGTGTTCATTCCTTCATTTGAAATGCAGTTAATGAAACCTTGTCTGTACTAGCCCTGGGCCTGGTGCTGGGGACAGCAAATGTCACCCAGCCCTTACTTTTGAAGAGCTCGTGGTCTAAGAAGGAAACTAAGAGAATGATTTAAATAGTTACAGTAAAAATCAAAAAGTGATGTGTGGTAATGGACATGTCGATCAAATCCTAAGTCAGAGAAAGGTACTGTTGAGAAGGATGCCTGTTTCCTGAGAGGCAATATGGTGCAGTGGCTGTGAGTATGGACCCTGGAGAACACAGGCCTGGGTTCAAATCTTGACTTTGCCACTCATTGTATAACCCTAGAAGAAATTGGGAGAATTTTGAGGTCACTGTGAGGAAAAGGTGCGGTGTCTGGCATATAGTATATGCTCAATAAACATCAGCTGCTATAACCAGGGAGAGTAGCTTATAACATGAATTTTTGACTTGTGTGGAGTGAGAAGGTAGGACATTATAGAACAATAATGTTCTATAACAGGAAGAAAATGCAGTGTTTATTTGAAATTCCTTTTGGCTATAGCACAGCCTGTGGGAAGGGAAGAAATATCAAATAAAGCCAGTAAGTTGGGCTGGGGTTAAACCCTGGAATGATGAATGACAAAATGAACTTCAGGAGAGGTACAGGAACACAGGCAATGTTTTGTTTTCATGTTATTCTTTTTTTAAAGAGGCAGGGTCTTGCTATATTGCCTGGGCTGACCTTGAACTATTAACTTCAGATGATCCTTCCACCTCAGCCTCCTGAGTAGCTGGGACTACAGGTACATGCCACTGCATCTGACATAGACAATCTTGATAGGGCCAAGTATCTGTCCAGCCCTAAGCAATGGCCCTCATCTTTAGAGCCACATCCAATTAGGCCAGTATTCAGGTTCTCCAAAGTTAGGGAGGCAGCCCTTGGGGTGTGGTACAGTGTTGGCCAGTATCGTAGATTCTGTCCATCTGGGCAGGCCTCTTCCTGCCTCTGCCAGCAGACTGAGCTCTGCAATCAGGGCCAAGAGAGAAGAGCCATTTCTTCACAGGAACTAGTGGACATGGTATCTCCACCCACCAGAAGGCTAGTGTTGGGGCACAAAGGCTGGGAGAGGCCTCAGGAAAGGTGGCCCGTGGGGAGGGCAAAGGGAGCAGAAGAAGAGGCCAGGTGAGGCTGATCAGGCCTGTGGTCATTATCACCACCCTCTGTTTTGCTCTGGGGTTAGCAGAGCCTGTTCAGTCCTCTTTGGGAGTGGGGCAGACTGAGAGCAAAGATGTCTGAACCCAGGAGGCGGAGGTTGCGGTGAGCCGAGATCCAGCCATTGCACTCCAGCCTGGGTAACAAGAGTGAAACTCCATCTCAAAAAAAAAAAAAAAAAAAAAAAAAGTCATCAAGTGCCAAACAAACCAAGAAGAGGCCAGTTGGGGGAACACCAAAGAGAGCACATGTCCCTGAGAGTGATTCCCAGCTCGGAGGCACCCCAACCCCGGACTGAGGGGGGAAGAGTGGGTATTAAGGATCTGTCTGGGGGCCCACTTCAAGGAAAAGGGGCCCGATTGGGAGACAGCATGGTACAGTGGAAAGGATTGTCGCCTGGGGGAATTGAGAAGACTCGTTCTTGTCCAGGTTGTGCCTCTCACCTTGTGTGACTTTGGGGAAATCACTTCTCCTTGGCCTCTGTTCCTCTTCAGTAAAACAAAAGAGTTTTGCTAGGAAGATCTCAGAGGCCTTTATAACTGAGAAATCTTCCATCTACTCATGTGAAGCACACAGCCTGTGCTCTCAGGATTTGGGATATGCCCTAAATATTGGAAAGACCCCAGAACAGCCAGACCCAAGAAACTAGAGGAACTCTCTGGAGCTCCCATCCTTCAGGGTGTACAGAGGTGTGGGCTGCAGAGGGGTGGGGAGAGGAGAGAGAACCACCAGGGAGGGAGGGAGGCAGCCTATCTGAACACATGACATCTCCAGGGCAAAGAAAGTGAACTGGTAGGAGATTTCTTCTTCCAACTCGAGCTGCCTCAGGATCCTGTGGAAAAGCTGCATTATAATCGATAGCCTCATAAATAAATAAATAGTCAATGCATCCTGTCTCTAGCTCAGGGCTTCTTCAGGAAAACAGAACCTCGACCCACTTCTGCATGCCCATTCTGGCTTTCTCCCAAGGCCTCCAGAGGGAAAGAACTCTCTCATAGGTCATCTGGGGCATCCCCCTGCCTCTGTGCTGGCCAGCCATGTGCCCCATCCAAGGAGGTCAACCGCTGGGGAGTGTGCCCTCTTTCCTCCACCCAGTCCCATGGGGTTCTTTCACAGGCAGGCAGGTGTCCACTCCCTGTAGTTCTTGCCTTGATCTTAATTTTCTCATCCATGGAAAATTCTCTCTGCTTTCAGCTCCAGCCCTTTGCTCCTCACCTTGCCTGGTTTCGTGCCTTTCTTCTGACTGCTGCTTGGCACCAAACGGAACCAGCAGCGGGAAGCACACGGTTGTTCTCCACTCCTCAAGAGAGTCTCCCGCTACACCCACCCCTCAGATGATTTGTCATGTTTTGTAAATGAGTCCCTCAGGGTCCAATGGAGTAAATGCATTTCTGGGCACAGTGAACTAAGACCCTTGTAATTTATTTTACAGAACAGACATGTGCCGGTGAGTTGACTATAAGGCATTCTCTCCTCTTTCTGACTTCTATTACAACACTGGAAAAAGCAAATCTCCAACAAACCAAGTTGATTTTTTTTTTTGACACAGCGTCTCACTCTGTTGCCCAAGTTGGGATGCAGTAGCATAATCATAGCTCACTGCAGTCTCAAACTCCTGGGCTCAAGGGATCTTCCTGCTTCAGCTTCCTGACTAGCTAAGATTACAGGCATGTGCCGCCATGCCTGGCTAACTTTATTTATTTTTTCTTTTTAGTAGAGATGATGTCTCGCTATGTTGCCCAGACCAGCCTTGAACTCCTGGAATCAAGTGATTCTCCCACCTTGGCCTCACAGAGTGCTGGGTTTACAGGCAGGAACTACTACCCAAGTTGAATATTTTGGATCCCAAAGACCAAGATGGTCGCCAGCCCTGTGTTGCGATAGGCAACTACCTTCTAGGTGTGCCTTGAAACATCTCAGGACCTCTCTTCTACTTTGGTGCCTCAGTTTCCTCTTCACCTCCCTGGCCCAGGCAAAGAGTACACCCATGCCTAAGGAGCCTTCAATGCTGCTTGTGTAGTGAGCATGGTAAGGGAGTTGTGGGGTTGTGACTGTCCTCTTAGTTCATAATTAAGAAAAAAAAATTAGGCCAGGCATGGTGGCTCACACCATGCTATAATCCCAGCACTTTGGAAGTCCGAGGCGGGCGGATCACAAGGTCAGGAGTTTGAGACCAGCCTGGCTAATATGGCAAAACCCTGTCTCTACTAAAAAAACCACAAAAATTAGCTGGGTGTGGTAGCACACGCCTGTAGTCCCAGCTACTCAGGAGGCTGAGGCAGAAGAATCGCTCGAACACAGGAGGCAGAGGTTGCAGTGAGCAGAGATTGTGCCACTGCACTCCAGCCTGGGTGACAGAGTGGGACTCCATCTCAAAAATAAAAATTTAGAGATGAGGTCTTGCTATGTTGCCCAGGCTGGCATGCAGTGGCTATTCACAGGCACAATCATGGCATACTGCAGCCTGAAACTCCTGGCCTCAAGTGATCCTCCTGCCTCAGACTCCTTAGTAGTTGGGATCACAAATGCACATCACCATGCTCAGCTGTTTATAATTATTGACCATGATGTTCTAGCTGATCCCTGTGGCATGAACATTCTTTTAATTAAAAGTTTCTAACTAGAAGATACAGTATCCCTGCTATGTCTGTTCTGTAATATTTAGAATATTCTCTTTCCTTCTGAGTTCATAGCAGAGTTTTAGCCCCAGCTTCCCAACCCTACCTGATCTCCTATCATCAGTTATCTTACCCTGATGGAAACAGTAGGGTGACTCTGTACCCAAAACACCCATAATGCTTCCGAACTTACATAAACAAAACAGTGTTGTTCTGAGGTGTCCACGCCGCGGGGCAGTCAGTAATGTGGGCTCTGGGTGTGGTTTGGCTATCTCACAGCTGACAGAAGGTAGCTCTGGCCACCCAGAAAGTAGCACAGGATTCTTTGCCTGGCACCTCAGGAGAGGCAAGGGTGGCCAGTAGCACAGTTTAGTGAGCTTGTAAAGCTGGCTACCAATTTGCATGGCTGTGTTAATGAACCTCCCAAAATTGAGAACATGTTGATACAATGGATTTCCTACCCTAGAAAGAGTCCATGCACACAGTTCACCAACCTTCAGTCATTGCTCTTACAGCTATTCAAGAAACCATGTGAGCCATGCCTCTCCCTTTGAGTGGCCCCCAAGGCAGTAACTGGCCCAGGCTCTCACATAGGGCACTGGGGTCCTGCCCCAGCCTCCTGGCTCTACCCACAGCACAGGCTGGGGCTGGTGCTGAGCAAATGGGTTGTAGCTGTCGCCAGAGAGGAGCTGGCAGCAGACACAGCAGACTATGTTTTCTTTGCAGGCTGAGGGTATCTGGAAGAAGCCGAGAATTCCTCTGCTCTGCCTTCGGGAGGAGGGGATGAGAGAAGCAGGGAAGGCCCAGCAATCTCTCCAAAAGAGAAGTTCCTCCAGCTCCTAGGATGAACAAGATAGTAAAGACAAAAGATGGAAGGAGGACAACCTAGGGCCCCAGGGAGTCCCTGGTATAGATGTCAGGAGCCTGGGTCCCCTGTCTGGAACTGCTCCTGGGAAGTCATAATGGTAGCTAACATTCACTAATGTTTGCCCTGTGCCAGGCACCCTGCTCAGAGCTCAGCTGCACTGTGAAGGCAGTTTGTACAGCGGCTGAGTACACAGGCCTAAGCGACACACTGCTAGGTTCAAATCCCCAACTTGGCTACTCATTAGCTCTGTGACATTGAGTAAGCTACTTAACCCCTCTGTGCCCAGTTACTTCATTCATAAAATGGGAATATACATAGTACTCGCCTGATAAAGTTTGAAGATTAAATGCATTCACATACATAGAGCTCTTAGCACAGTGTCTGCCTTGGAGTAAACAGGAGACAAATTTTTGCCATCACTACTTTATTGAGTCTCCACACAAAGCTTTGAAGTAAATCTCTGAGGCTCAAGGGATTCAAATACTTGCCCAAGGTTCCAGGTGCATTTGATTGACAGAGCATGGGTACCCTCCTAAATGCTCTTTGAGGTCTCTATATTTAGGAAGAAGCAGCTTCAGAACTCCAGATCCCCATCCCAGGTCCATTCCAGTTTAGAAACTCCACAGCCACCTCAACAGCAGGTACAAAGGTGGGTCTCTGTCCTGCCTCTGGGGCCAGGCTGACTGGTGGCTTCAGGCCCAGCCAGAAGATCTCTTCCACCCACCCGACTCTAGCAATACCCACATTACCAACCCTGGGCCTCCCCCCAGAGCCTCCACCTTCTAGGAAGCCTCCTTCCCTCCTGCAAGATGCTGATGGCTGAGACTGGAGGGACCCTTTCAATTTCAGGATAAACAAACTGTCGTTCTGGCCCAGCCCTCTGCTGGCTTGCCGCTTCCCACCCCCCTCCATCCGCAATGCACAGTCGCTCTGTTCTCCTGCCAACTTGGCAGCTCATCACTGCTGTTACTATCAACACCTCCAAGGGAAAAGGGAGAGGAGTCAGCACTGATCGCCTGGCGCACTGAGTCGAAAATTCATGTCAGAGCCATCCCTGGTATGTCTCCCAAGCTCCCAAGGCTCCTGGTGAGGAGGAAAAGGTGGGACTCACGTTGCTGAGGACAGAGGGGGCTGGGGAGTGGCCCTGGGCCTAATTAGAACACCTCCTAGCAGAGCCACTCGCTGGTCCTGGCTGAAGCTGCAAGCCCCCAGGAGTAGGCGGCTCTGATAGAAGGCACTGCAGAAGGATACTCTGGGGCCCTTGCAGCTGTGTAGGAGAGGACTTGGGGGGTCTGAATCTCTTCCCAACTCTTGCCAAAGTCCAGGGCAGTTCCCAAGATGGTTGGTCAGAGGTCTGTGGCCAGGATTGGAAAAACAGGTCTTTCCCTGTGCAGTCTGTGAGCTCCTAGTCTTTGGCCTGTGCCTTCTTTCCTCCATCTTTCCTGGACTCCTTGTGTGCAGAGCTCTTGTCTCTCCTATTGGATTGGATTGAGAGCCCCTAAGGGACCGCACTTTCTCCACCAAATGGAAACATCTCACAGACAGAAACAACCTTTTCCTATGCCCAACTCCCTCCCCAAGCCTCTTAGGCCCTACCTATTGGCTCCATAAAGCAACTGATGCCCTCCTCTGCTCCTGCCGGGACTCCTGGAGCCCAGCTGGGAAGAACAGAGAACCTATATCTTCAAGGACCCAGTGTCCTTCCTGGAGCATAGCCTGCCTGTAGCACAGGGTCGTGGTCAGTCATCTACCCTGACAGGACCCGGGGAGGTCAGTGTGCAGCCTCTCTCAGGAGGAATGGCCTCTCTAGCATTCTCCCTGCTTGTCAAAAGAAGGCCTTCGTTCCCTGCTCTAGGGCTTTTGGGGGTCAGCAAAAGTGGTGGGTTCAGGGGAAGCTGCCCAATCCTTGCACCACCTAGTCTACCCAAGGATGTGGTTGTCAGCTCCCCTCTGGGTGCTGCCAGCTGTTTCCTTCTCGGTAACACAGTGATAACCTCGGGTACCTCACTGGGTGACAGCTGATTGTGATAAAGACATGAAGATGATGCCTGCGTGCTCCTGGGGTCCGTCCTGGCACTCAAAATCCATATGTTTTCCTTCCTTCCCTAATTTTCTTCCTTCTTTACCTCATTCATCTCTCCACTCTCTCCAGAAGCCTTTCTCCCAGATGTGAAACTGATCCTAAGACCCCCTCTATTTCCTGCTGAAAACCCCCACTGAGAAACATAGTCACGGCCACAGTTCTTCCTGGTAAGAAGCCCCCAGGGGCCAGGCAACAAGAAAAGCGAGCTCATTCAGCAGGCTGGGATGTAAATAAGCCACAAGAGGCTGTGCCATTCTGGGTTGCACCTGTGAGCATCGCTCAGCTGAAGCCCCGTCAGCGTTTCCATGACAAACTCGTATTTCCGGATGCCTTTCTTCCAGCTTGAAGAGCCTGCCTCGTGGTAAGACTTGACACTGAAAATGCTTCCATATTTTTTCCCCTAAAAAAGGTTGCATGCTCTAAAATTCCACATGTTCATTAGATGTGTTTGCTCCTCATTCTGAGAGTTTTGTGGACATTATATGTGTATAGTATATATCAAGCAGGTAATATACACACGCGAGGTTCTGTGGTGGAGAGCCATCATGGCAAATACACAGCCACCACACATCATAATAAAATGTCTCCCTTCCCCAAAATATATCCTGCATCCATTTGTCTGCCTCAAAGCCTGAAACTCCACCATTAGAGATTTGCTACTTTTGAACTTGAATGATTGCCCATCTTTTTTTTTTTTTTTTTTTTTTTTTTTGAGACAGGGTCTTGCTCTATCACCCAGGCTGGAGTACAGTGGCACAGTCTCTGCTCACTGCAACCTCAATCTCCTAGGCTCAAGCAATCCTCCCACCTCAGCCTCACAGGTAGCTGGGACCACAGGTGTGTGCCACCCTGGCTAATTTTTTTTTTTTTAATTTTCTGTGGAGATGAGGTCTTGTTATGTTGCCCTGGCTGGTCTTGAACTCCTGGGCTCAAGCTATCCTCCCACCTTGGCTTCCCAAAATGCTGGAATTACAGGTGTGAGCCACCACACCCAGCTGCCCATCTTTTAAGTGTCCACTGTATTAATGCACCAACCCCTGCAAGGACCAAATTCTAAAAACCTAAATGGTTTTCAGGTTCACCTGGGATGCTTCCAGAAAGGCAAATACCCAGGCCCTGCCCCAGACATCCTGAATCAGAATTTCTAGAACTGATGTGGAGCCCAAGACTCAGCGTTTTAAAGAAGCAACCAAGTGATACTGATGATAAGCCAGGTTTAGACAGGGTTTAGTGCATCAAGTGAGGAAACAGAATACCTAAATTTCATTTATAGCACCACCATTTATAGAGAGACCCTGGGCACTTCACTCCTTGAACCTGGGGCAAAAGTGTGAGACCCAGCTCCCAAGCCCTGTATGAGGATCAAATGAGGCAATGTTTTGGAAATACCTGTTGGAAACCATCAGACAATGCAAATGTTCATTGTTATTCCATATACATACATGGCATGCACTATACATGTTCATGTGTATCCATGTACCTGAATTTCCTACGGAAAGGACATGTCTGACTTTTGTCATTCTTCTTCATCTATGCTTCTAGCTGTCTTCACTTTCAGATGGACTTTGTCACTTCAGGACACCCCTGAAGTCCTCTCCCCATAGCTTGGCACAGTCCCTGATAATTTAAAAAGAACTTTTTCCATCTAATAGGTTTGTTCACCCTCTATGATCTTTCAGGTGTTCATCCCTTCTGGAGAGTAAGAAGAAAAAGGACTAGTCACTCCTGTCTGATGACAACGAGAAACTGAGGCAGGTGGGTTTAGAGGGCCATATACCATTTAAACATAGGGCAGTTCTTTCATTTTGAAAACCTGGTGAATATGCACACATACAAAATCCTTCATACAGTTTTAGGGTTTCATGAACTTCCTGACACCCTTCCATTGTAACCCCTAGGAGTCCAGGAACATCAGGCAAAGAACACCTGCCCCCGTCCATGGATCTGGTAGCCCATGCCCTCTAAGCCCTCAGAGCATCATGTTCAAGCATATGAGGCGTCCTTTCAGCCATGCCTTTGCCAGACGACCTAACTCATCAACACTTCTCCCCAAGCTGTGAGATGAACTTGCCTGACCTCCCCACCACCTGCCAAAGAAAGAGCAACACATTAGCTGCGAAGATTCAGGACAGAATCTTCTCAGACCAGCCTGTGCCTTCCTGTTCCTGAGCCTGCAGCATGGAGAATCTGAGCTGCCATAAGGTATCAGGAGAATGGATGGTTTTTATTGCAGTAGCAGAAAGCACGACTCAAACTGGCTTAAACAATCAACCTATTAGTCCTTGACAATTAAAAAGAAGTTTGAGGTGGGGTGGGCTTTATCCAAGATCTGATCCATCTGCTCTATGCTGTTTCTTTTTATCTTTCCACTCTGTCTTCCATGATGTCAACTTCATCCTAAAACTCTCAATCCTCTAGGTTGCAACGTGGTTGCCAGCAGCAACCAAAGCTGTCTGCACCTTTGTTCACTCTCAGGAGAGAGAGCAAGCTGCTTTTTAACTAGTCATCATGGAAGAAAGTAGAAGCTTCTTTCCAGAACCCCTCAGTCAATGTCTCCCCACATCTTATTAGCCTAGAATAAGTAATATCCCATCCGGATCAGAGCCCACATCTGACACAGTATGCTGCATGGCTGGGAAATTCAGATTGTGGTATAGTTGTGCCCCCATGCTCAGAACCCCCAGGTCCTGGTCCTAGGGCTTAGCCTCCTGCCCCTGCACACTTGAAACTGCTTTCAAGAAAGGAATTAAGAACTCAAAGGAATGATTTTGTAAAGGCTCAGAATCTGGTCTTGCCCCATAGTCACTTGGTGGAAAACTAAGCCAAGCAGGCCTGAGCCTTCTCAGAAAGGAGAGGGGAGAATTTTCATTTCCTAGAAAGGAAAGGAAACAGAATTTGCAGCCAGCCAGCTGAGCAGAATGCAGGCCGCACAGGGAGTCCAGAGACCTGGGTTATGTCTCCTTGCTTCTGTAGATGACTCATTGAGTGACTAACAACTTGTTTACCTGCTGTGGCTTCTGCGCAAAGGTAAAACAATCCCTTCCATTTTGAAGCAATCCTTGGGTAAGGTTACAACCCCTTGGAAGGAAGCTAAGTCCCAGAAGGTTTCAGGCTTGTGTGCTACCACGCGGAGGATAGAGGATGAGGTGTGTGGAGTGGTTTCTGGCCAGTCCTTGGCTGCCAGAACCATCCAAAAGGTCTTTTATTGTGACTCCAATAAGAATGGGGACCCCATATGGCCCAGACTCTGCTTGGAAGCTCATAGAAAGGAACATGGTTCAGCAACTGAAAGAAATTCCAAGTATTTATTATATATTTTGAAGTGATAAAAAACACTTGGCAATGTTTTTCTAAAGCCGCTTTTTCTTAATTCTCTCACAGTCGGCTACTGAAGGGCTTTTGACATGCCCAAAACTCCTGTACTCTCTCTGGCACCCAAATACCCCCTCTTTCTGAGCTCTTTATTATGTAGGGTGATTTTGCCTCTTGTATCAGGTCCTTCCCTCTTCTCCCAGTCTTTCTTCTCATGATCCTCCCAGTTCTGTACCCCAGGCCAGGTGCGGTGGCTCACACCTGTAATCCCAGCACTTTGGGAGGCTGAGGCAAGAGGATCACTTGAGTTCAGGAGTTAGAGCCAGACTGGTGAAACACCATCTCTACTAAACATTCCAAAATTAGGCCAGGTGCAGTGGCTCACTCCTGTAATCTCAGCACTTTGGGAGGCCAAGGCAGGTGGATCACGAGGTCAGGCTATCAAGACTATCCTGGCCAACATGGTGAAACTCCATCTCTACTAAAAATACAAAAATTAGGTGGACATGGTGGCGCATACCTGTAATCCCAGCTACTTGGGTGGCTGAGGCAGGAGAATCACTTGAACCCAAAAGTCAGAGGTTTCAGTTAACCAAGACTGTGCCACTGCATTCCAGCCTGGTAACAAAATAAGATTCCGTCTCAAAAAAAAAAAAATGCCAGGCATGGTGGCACATGCCTGTAATCCCGGCTATTCAGGAGGCTGAGGCAGGAAAATCACTTGAACCTGGGAGGTGGAGGTTACAGTGAGCCAAGATTGCTCCACTGCACTCTAGCCTGGGCAACAGAGAAAGACTCCATCTCAAAAAAAAAACAACAACATCAACAAAAATTGTACCCAGAAGATCTAGATATCAGATTATCAAACTAAAATGTTCCTTAAAATACTAAAACTTCAGTAAATCTTGTTCCTGTCACATCAGCATCATTTAGGGAACAGACTTCCAGTCTCAAATACATGAAGGTTATTCTAATACCCCATCTCAAAGCATGGAATATCAGCTTTAGTTGTTTTTGCTGGTGAAAATGGTGAGCCATGAAACATCCACATTGAGAACATTGCCTTCTAATAGCTTTTGCCCCTGGCATTGTAATTCTGAACAAGTCTGTGGGATATTCTCTGTTGGCTTCTTCAGCTGCACTCTCCAGCCTTCTCCTCTCTGCTCTAAGATCCAAGAGGCTGACTTATGTGGTCTATAACAATAGGCTCCCTTGCCATCAGATTCCTGGTTGGGTTTGGCCAATGGGAAGCATTGACAACAGATGGAAAGGCTGAAGAGAAGGCAGTCAGGATGTTCATTCTCTCCTCTCCCACCCTGCTGGACTGATGGGTGGCCAACACTCCGGAAACAGACAGCTCTCCAATAGCTATGGCTGTTCCCTGGAACCTGGTCAGTGCTCCCCACCTACACCTTCAGCCTAGAGGCGGTAGTGACTCCCTGTTTTGCTGGCTCTGGATGATTCCCTGCCCACTGTTGCTTCCCTTGGCCCTGTAAATTGCCCCTTTGTCCAACTCACCTCACTTCCTTGAGTGACAGGACCTTTACTAATTCAGTGCCCCAGGACTTCCACAGCTTTGCCACCTCATTGACTCTCACTTTATCATGGTAAACTAGAAAGGGCATGGGGGAAGGATTGTACTCTTATTTACGGGAGTTCTGACCTTTGAAACTTTTTAAAATGATTCAGTCAAATGTCAAGGTCTAACTTTGAATCTTTAGGCTGGACTATGCACCAATTTTTGACCAAGTTAAGGGATCAATCCAGTGGATGAAGAACAGGGTCTGTCTGTGAAAAGCTAAGTGGAAAATGAATCCACAGCCTGTCACTCCCATGGTCTAACCACTGGACTGCCACCACCAGGCAGCCACTACCAAAATTCCGGGTGGGGCTTTGCCGAGTAACCCAGGCATCCCACTTCATCTTGGCCATAACAAGACCAAAAAAGATAGAGAAAACACCAAGCATACCCTACAGAAAGGCTGAGTCTGATCAGCATGATTTAAGCAATTCTGGAAAGGCCTTTCACACTCAAAAATCCACACCCGATCCCCCATTTCCATCCCAGGCCTGATTAAGGTTAAACCATATATGCCCATATCTGAAATTTCGCAAGTAGAGAGGCATAACTTTCCCTTTAGGCCAAATATAAATATTGTTCCCTGAAAGGAGTCATTTGCTTACATTTGATTAATATTTCCATTTTGTGCAAGGCACTGTGCTAAGCAGTAGACAATGTTTTAATCCCATCCATTCCCTTAAGTATGAATAAACTGGATGTCAGAAGAAAGGAAAACCACTGAGAGGTGAGGAAAGATGTGCCAAAAAGGGAGGAAAATGAACACAAATTTTGCCTTTATTCATCCTGGACTGAAGGGAGATGCTCTAGATTAGAGACATAAATAGGAGGTCTACATATGGATGCAGAAGGTCTACATATGGAAGCATATAGATGGTGTTTAAAGCCTTTTAGGGCCAGACAAGACCACCCAGGAGGAAGAGTACAGAGGAGAGGAGAAGGGAGCATAAGGAAAGGAAATGGAAGAGAGCAGAGGCTATTCAAGAACTAAGGTCTAGGGTGTTCCAATTTTAGAGGTTGTGAAAAGTGAAAAAGCAAATCTGAAAAAGACAAATAGAGAAGGATCAGCTAGTGAATTCAGAAGAAGATTGGAAGACCCCAGTGTCCTGGAAGCAACTAAAGAAAGTGTTTCAAGAAGAAAGGAGTGATCACATGACTTAAAATGCTGCTGATGGGTCAAATAAGAACAGAGAATTGACCATGGAATCTGTCAACACAGAAGTCATCAGTGGCCTTGATAAATGTAGTTTCGCTGCCACGGTAAGGACGAATGCCTGATTGGAGCCTGTGACGGAGACTAGGAGGTGAGGAAATAGAAACAGTTGTTTTGCTCTGAATGGTTAGCAAATGGTGAAGTAACTGGAGGGAATGTAGGGTCAAGGATATTTTTTAAAGCTGAGAGTTATTATATCCCATCAGTATGCTGATGGGAATGATCCAGTTGAGATGGAAAATTTGATGCTGCAGATGAGAGAGCGGATAATTGCTGGAGTGATGCTTTTTAATAAGCAAGAGGAGAAGGGATCCAGTGTGCAAGGGGAGGGGCTGGCCTCAGACAGACACATGGACGATTCATTCATCATGAGAGGAGGGAAGGTGGGGCACGTGGGCACAACTTCTGGAGGCTGGTATTTTTGGTGGTGGGAGGATGTAATTTTTTTCTTTTTTGATTTCTTTTTTTTTTTCTCAGTGGGGGAAAAATGATGTCATCAGCTGAAAGTGAGAAGCAAGGAGAGCTGCATGCAGGCCTGAAAAGAAAGGAGGCGCGATGCAATCATCTGTCACAGGGAGTAGGAGAGCGACTTTCCTGGGGAAGATGGTGTAGGATTGCTGGGCAGCAACATGGCAGCAATGTGGTCCTCTGAGGTCAGTGGTGATTAAAGGGAGACCTTTCAGTGCAGCTCTATGTTTTTCTCCAGCCACCTTGAACACCTGGAGTGCAGGCGTGAATTAGCTAAAAATTAGATCGGACAAGTGTTGATTTTGCTAGACCTGTAGGTTGGGCGAGAGAAGGTCAGGATGGTTGTAATTGTTACCTATTGCTGTGAAACACATGACTCCAATGCAATTACCCCCAACCAACAAATATTTATTATCTTATTGTGGGTCACAGTTTGGAATTTGGAAGCAGCTCAGGCTGGGCAGTTCTGGCTTGGGGTCTTTCATGAGGCTGCAAGTCAATATGGTTGCAGTCATCTGAAAGCTTGTCTGGGGCTGGAGGATCTGCTTCCAGGGTGGCACACTCACATGGCTGGCAAGTCAGTACTGGTGGTTGGCAGACAACTCAGTTCCTCTCTATGTGGCCCCTCTACAGGCCGCCAGGGTGTCCTTACAGCATGACAACCAACTTCTTCCAGCGCGAGCAGTCCCAGAGGGAGACCTAAGCAGAAGCTGTCCTTCTTTGACCTATACTCAGAAGTGACACTGTATTACTGTTGCTGCATTATATTTGTTAAGAGCAAGTCACTAAGTCTAGTCCACATTCAAGGGGAGGGGAATTAGAATCCACGTTTTTGAGGGAGTCGTGTTGTTGTGGGCTGAATGAATCTGCCCCGCCACAGATTCCTGTGTTGGAGCCCTAACATATAGCGTGGCTGTATTTAGAGATGGGGCCTCTAGGAAACAGATTAACGTTACATAAGATAATAAAGGTCTCTGATCCAATAGAGATCATTTCCTTTTAAGGAAAGACACCAGATAGCTTTCTCTCTTTCTGTCTGTGCTCATACACTAAGGAACAGCCACGTGAGGACACAGCAAGAAGTAGCCATCTACAATTCAGGAAGAGTCCTCACCAGAAACCAAATTGGCCAGAATCTTGTCTTAGACTACTAGCTTCCAGAACTATGAGAAAAAAAAAAAAAATCCATGCTAAAGCCACCCACTCTGTAGGATTTCATTATGGCAGCCAAGCCGATGAGTACAAGCATCAGAGAACTTGCAAACATATTTTAATGTCACTACAAGGGCCCAGGGTATACGTAAGTATATTTACTGTGCTGGACTGTGGGTTATAAGCTGAGAAGTGAGAGAGGTGATGGTGTGGAGGAATGAATGAGTGAAAGGACTGGGGGATCAGTGTGTGGAAGGAAAGTCTCTTGGGGGAATGAGTGTAAGGGTGGGAGTAAAAGGGAAGCGAGCTGAACAGATATGAGGTTAGTGGTCAGAGAAAGCTGCTTCAAATGGAGATTTTAGACATGGCACAGTCACTGCTGGTGATAAGATCTAGCATTAGATGATGGGAGTGGGTGGGTGAGGCAGGCGGGGAGGGACAGATCACTGGCGGTGAGAAGGTCAATTAACCAGAGGCAGAATGTTGGAGGAGCCATCTAATAGACATGGACCAGGAATGATGCTGAGTTTAGTGATGGACAGAGCGATAGTGAGCCAGGTGCTAAGGTCTTTCATGAATGCGGGATTGATGGCGAGAGAGTAGATGATTGGGAGCAGGGAGCAGTAGCAGGACAGAGCAGGGAGCAGTAGCAGGACAGAGCCTGACGGCCAGTGAGATGCAAAGGGAGAGGCCAGGTTCTAATCTGGGGGGTGGCAGTTACTACTGGGTTGCCTATTAAGAAGCCACATGCACAACCAAGTTAGGAGGAGAAGCAGAGGATGTGAGTGAACACACGCGCGCACACACACACACAGATGCACACTAATAGCATGTATCTCATAGGGTTGTTACAAGGACTAACTGAGCTAATACTTAGTGCTGAGACAGTGCCTGTTTAGAGGGTTTTCTGACACCAGTCAACTCTCCATCACCAACTGGGTGTCCAACAATTCAATTCAATTCAGTTCTGACACTACCGGGAGTTAGCATCAGATCCCACAAGGTAAAGGGATCAGTCCCACAAGATTGCCTCCCTCTACTTCCAGTGCCAGCTGCAAATAACAAGCTACCCCCACTTCTGCCCAGATGACTACAAATTTAGGCATCCCCACACCACCGCCAAAGAGGTTCAGTAATTTTCTAGGACAACTTGCATTTATTGGTTTATTATAAAGGACACAGTGAACAGCCAGATAAAGAGCTACACAGGGCAAGATCTGAATGGGTGCTGAGTACAGAAGCCTCTGTCTCCTGCATTCACCAACCTTGGAACTCTGAATTTCTTTGTTCAAAAGATTTTCTGACCCAATCTCCAGCCCTTCTTCCCCTCCAGGAGTTGGGGGTGGTGGGGAAAGTGAGGCTGAAAGTTCCCACCCTCTTCCCTCTAATCATGGTCTTTCTGGTGGTCAGCCCCCATCTTGAAGCTCTCTAGGGACCCCGTTCTCAGCCATCTCATGAGCATAAACTCAGGTGTGGTTAAAAGAGGCTCCTTATCAATGTCAAAAAGTCACTCTGGGAATTCCAAGGGTTCTAGGAGCTCTGTGTCAGGAACTGAGCATGAATACCAAATATGTGTTTTTGTTTTGTTTTTTTGAGATGGAGTCTCACCCTATCACCTAGGCTGGAGTGCAGTGGTGTGATCTCGGCTCACTGCAACCTCCACTTCCTGGGTTCAAGCAATTCTCCTGCCTCAGCCTCCAAGTAGCTGGGACTATAGGTATGCACCACCACACCCTGCTAATTTTTGTATTTTTAATAGAGATGGGGTTTCATCATATTGGCCAGACTGGTCTTGAACTCTTGACCTCAGGTAATCTGCCCACCTTGGCCTCCCAAAGTGTTGAGATGACAGGCATGAGCCACTGAATCTGGCCTGTTATACTTTTTATTATACTACAGCTTGTCACATAGTAAGTTCTATGTGATAAAAGGTAGCAATATCGCCTTATTACAGATGAAGACACTGAGGTACAGAGAAGTTATGTAACTTGCCTACGGGCACACAGTAAGGGCCGGAGTTAGAGTCTAAAACTCGGTATTGGGTCAATGAGAAAGAAGCCAGTCTACTGAGGAGCAGCCAGTCCAGAGGTATGTTAGGTGAACCTCCTTTGAGGCTTAACTTAATCCCCCTGCATCCAACAATAGCTGCTACCATCTAAAAAAATTATTCTTCTTGAGATAGCCTGAGTTGGTTTTGTTATTTACAACCAAAAATGCTCTGACGTGAGTAACTACACCAAGGGGCAGAGCGGCCCATGCACCATGTGAGTGAGGCAAGCTGAGAATGGCTAGAAAAAATAGTTTAAGAGCCAATAGCAAAATTCCTCTGTGGGAGAGAATTGCTGGAATCTAAAATATAGGCTTAGGGCATAAACCTGAAATGGAAGGCGGAACAAAAGGAGAGTTGAATTGCTTGGCTCAAAAATTGGGTGGAGGCTTACCACCAGGAAGACCAGCAAGAAATTTGTTTTGTTCATTCAGCCTCCTAAGAGGAAGTTTTGGATTGCCACCAATTTGACTTAATTTATTTTGTTTTGAGACAGGGTCTCCTTCTGTTGCCCAGGCTGGAGTATGGTGGCGCAATCTTGGCTAACTGTGACCTCGGCCTTCTGGGCTCGAGGCGTCCTCTCACCTTAGCCTCCCGAGTAGCTGGGACTACAGGCACGTACCACCGTGCTCAGCTAATTTCAAATATTTTGTAGAGATGAGGTCTCACTATATTGCCTAGGCTGGTCTTGAACTCCTGGGCTCAATGATTCTCCTGCCTTGGCCTCTCAATGTGCTGAAATTATAGGCATGAGCTGCTGTGCTCGTCCTCCAACTTGACTTTATTATGAAGTGGTAATAAACAAATAAGAATCCTTGTACCCCAAACTTTTTTTTTTTTTTTTTGAGTCAGTGTCTCACTCTGTCATCATCCAGGATGCAGTGGCTTGATCATGTCTCACTGCAGCCTCGATCTCCTGGGCTCAAGTGATCCTCCAACCTCGGCCTTCCAAGTAGCTAAGACTACAGGCGTACACTACCATGCCTGGCTAATTTTTTTTATTTTTGTAGAAAGGGGCCTTGCTAGGCATGGTGGCTCACACCTGTAATCCCAGCACTTTGGGAGGCTGAGGCAGGCAGATTACCTGAGGTCAGGAGTTTGAGATCAGCCTGGCCAACATGGTGAAACTGCATCTCTACTAAAAATACAAAAGTGAGCAGGGTGTGGTGGCATGGACCTGAAATCCCAGCTGCTCAGGAGGCTGAGTCAGGAGAATCGCTTGGACCTGGGAGGCAGATGTTGTCATGAGCTGAGATCATGCCACTGCACTCCAGCCTGGGCAACAGACCAAGACTCCATCTAAAAACAACAACAACAAAAGAGGGGCAGTTCTCACTATGTTGCCCAGGCTGATCTCAAACTCTTGGACTCAAGCAATCCTCCTGCCTCAGCCTCCCTAACTGCCAAAACTTTGATCATATCTTTGATTATTTCCTTAAGGTCAAATTCTAAGAAATGAATCTTATGTGCTGTGTCCAAATAATTTAAAACCTGGAGCCAAAGTTCCCCACCAGAAAGACTGAGACAGTTTAGATTTCTTCCAGCAGTGAATGAAAGTGCTTGGTTTCCCAGGGTGTTCCTATGGTTTTAAATCCTTGAGAAACAGGTGAAAATTGCTTTAGTTTATATTTTGCTGTTATCAGTAAGTCCGAACTTCTTTTTTCATATATTTATTGGCTGTATCTATTTTTCTTCTTTTAAAAATTACTTTCTCCAGGCCTGTGCTCCCCCCGCTTTCTGGTGCTTCCCATCTTTCTTGTGCACAGAATCCCACCTCTTCCTTGCCTTCTCAGCTCATGCTGGCTTACTCATCACAGCCCCTCATAAAGGGAGCAATTTGCTCTGTCTTAAAACTGAAAGGCCCACGTGCTAGAAATGTCTCAGTCCCTGGCACACTGGAACAGTTGGTCACCCAACTTCCGGGCCTCAGACTGTTTTTCCTCTGCAGCAAAATGAGGACCAGATGATCTCTGGTGTTGCTCCCAGCTCTTCATTAATTCCCTCCGTAAATATACACAATGCTACCATGCTCTACTGCTCTGGGCAGTCATTCTGCTAGGGAAGCATCAGGGACTCCTCAGTAAACAGGACCCATCTATCCCTACCATCCAATGATAGCTCCCTGGAGGAATACTATCTTGATAAATTTGCAACAAAAACCTTAACGTGATTGGCTGACGGCAGATAAAGAAGCCCTAATAGAGGGCAGGAAGAATGTCCCTTGGGTACACCAGAAGGAATTTAGATGCCAGGAAGCGTGAGAGAGGAATGAAGGGACCTAAAGATAAATCTGACTTACTTGGAAGTTTGGCTGAAGATCAATCCAGAAATATCTGTGTGTATTTCCCCAGAACCAGAGGCAGATGTCCCACCATCTGAGGCTGTCTTTCCTCTCACACCCTTCCCAGATTCCTGAGCCCTCAACATAGGCATTTCAGAATCTCCTTCTCAGGGTTCCAAGGCCTGTAAAGTCTTATGCATCTCTTATATTAGCCCAGGCTTACATTCTCCAAGATTTGGAAAGAGTTTCTCTCCCTGGAATATTCTGCAGAAATGAGCCCCACCAGGGATCATTTCTGCAGAGCAAGCAATTTTGTGCCCCCACATTATCGAACACAGCAAAAAATAAATTTCATAAAGCCCAAGAAAGGGCCTCAAAGAAACAGTCAAGTACACAAAGTGGAGCAAAACCTCTCTTCTCACCACCACAATCCACTGCGCCTGGCTTTTAAAATTCTAATTAAGAGACAATGAAGACGGTGAATTTACTGAAGGCAAGAACAGAGGCTTGGCTCTAATTCCACCCGCGACCCTACCCACCCCCAGCACTGAACCCAGAGCCTGTGCGCAGCAGGAGCTAAGAAAATACTGATGGAATTGAGTGGACCTGGCCCAGAGCTGAGGGAGCGGAAAGGGGAGGAGGGAGCTGGAGCCCAGGGCTCCTGCCGCCACTGCCTGCAGGCTGCGGGGAAAGTCGAATGTAAAGCCTGCCAGACCTCTAACGAGTGCTCCACCGCCAGCAGGCTGCAATTGCTCATTGTGTTTGGTTATAATTAGCAGCATATTCTGCGATGGCAAAGCAGGCAGTGAGCAGGAGAAGGGCTGGGAACAGGCTGCCACCCTCGCAGCCATCAGTCCGGGGGCCCTGGGCTGCAGAACCTGGGTTCCTTGGCTTCCTGTCCCTGCCTGCCCTGCATTCACAGCCTGGGCTTGGGCTGGCAGACCTTGATCAGTGATGCTGGACCAACCCCAGATCCCAAAGAGGAACTGTTGACTGTGACTGCATGATAGCATGTGCTGAAAAATTGGGTTCACCTGGGTTTAGGACCAAGTTTTGTTTTCAGTGTACAATGTGACCACAGGCAAGTGAGCCTCAGTTTCCCCATCTATAAAATGTGATGGTAATAATAGTACTCCTCTTTTTTATGGGGTGGTGAGACTTGAAAGGGGCAGCTCATCTAAGGCACTTGGCAGAAGGCCTTGCGGGCCGTTGGCACTCAGTGCCTTGCAGCTGCTATTGCAAAAGTGACAGAAGTAGCTTCTCCTCTGGCCCTTTCCTCTCCCATCTCGGCAACGTCTGTCTCACCCCCATGGGCAGGCTCCTCCCCGCACAGGTGCTCAGCAGCCTGCAACTCCTTTCTCCACCCTACGGAGCCAGCTCTCAAGGGAGGGGCTGCCTTTGTGCTAATTCAATGTGAACAGAGGGAACTTCGTGGCCTCTCCTAGGGGAGTGGTCTAACATTTTTTTAATTGTGATCTACAGGACACATTTTACATAGTGACTGAGGGCACACATACCTATCAGTAGATAAAACAGAAACATGTTTCATGAAACCACAGTTACACAAACCAGGTGCAATGCATTCTGATCTGTTCTGCTCTCTTCCCTTCTCTCTTCTATCACATTCTATTTAAATAGTCTCCAGTTTATAACATATATTTATATTATATAATTAATGTTATATATATTTATATTATATGCTTGATATTTTATATATTCTTCTAGCATATATATATATATAGCATATAACATATATATATAAAAAACAGTTTTAAAGTTTTGCCAAAGGTCAGGATCTAGAAACCTTCAGTGTGAAAAAGAATGCCCCAGGAGGAAGAGGTGAGGTAGCTTTCATCTCTCATTATGGATTAAAAGCCTCTGCTCTCTGCCTTTTTTGTTTGAGATGGAATTTCACTCTGTCACCTAGGTTGGAGTGCAATGGCACACTCTCAGCTCACTGCAACCGCCACCTCCCAGACTCAAGTGATCCTCCCACCTCAGCCTGCCAAGCAGCTGGGACCACAGGCGCACACCACAATGCCCAGCTAATTTTTTGTATTTTTGGTAGAGATGGGGTTTCACCATGTTGCCCAGGCTGGTCTTGAGCTCCTCAGCTCAGGCGATCTACCTGCCTTGGCCTCCCAAAATGCTGGGATTATAGGTGTGAGCCACTATGCCAGGCCCCTGTTCCTGTTAGAGGGATTATTACTATTTTTTAAATCAGGAAGCTATTGAGAGAGAGAGAATACTAAAAAGCTGGAAGCTTTTCCTTAATGCCATAGAGCCATAAGGAGAATGGGTTTTTGCCTAAGTTCTTTTTAGGGGGGCTTCAGAATTAAGCCGTTTCCCAAGAAACATGGAGGTTGCCCATCCTTTGCTCCTATACCAACCTGCAAGCTAATTTTCCTTAGCTAGGATTCCAACAAATCTTCCAAATGCCACTATGCCTAGATGTCAGGGAAAGGCAAGATTTATGTAGACTCAGCTGGACAGGAAATACTCTGAGCTAGGATTGTACTTATGGATTTTTTCCACAACAAAATCAGGGCATGTGGACTCACAAGTACTTATGAGGACAATAGGATAAAATATTTAAAACCGGAACTGTTCTGGAAACCCTCCAACTTGGGATCTCACAGTTACCACCAGAAGGGGAGAATCTGATGCTAAGACAGTCAGAAAGAGGGAGAAATCCTCTCTCCTATGCACTCAGGTCTTGCCTTCTGTTTTGGGGAAGAAGCCTTGGGTTTCCAGAACCTTCTGGAATGCCAGAACACTCTCCTAGTACCCTTGAGCATTATATCAGTCTGTTCTTGTGCTGCTAATAAAGACATCCCCAAGACTGGATAATTTATAAAGAAAAAGAGGTTTAATGGACTCACAGTTCCACGTGGCTGGGGACACCTCACAATCATGGTGGAAGGCAAAGGAGGAGCAAAGTCATGTCTTAATGGCAGCAGGCAAGAGAGAGAGCATGTGCAGGAGAATGCCCCGTTATAAAACCATCAGATCTTGGGAGACTTTTTCACTATCATAAGAACAGCACAGGAAAGACCCATCCCTATGATTCAATTACCTCTCACTGGGTCCCTCCCATGACACATTGGAATTATGGGAGCTACAATTTGAGATTTGGGTGAAGACATAGCCAAAACATATCAAGCATGTTCAGTTATTAAATACTTTAGTGGATTTATAGGAGGACTGGATCCCGACTGGTAAGAGAAGTAGAGAGAATAAAGGAAATGGGACGCCTCCAAAGTTTTTCCTAATTTCACTTATAGCTGCTTGGGGTCCCAATTTCTTGCTCCCCCTGCCCTCCTCCAACCTCCCCTCAACTCTCCCCCACATTCCCACAGTGCCCTCATCTGTCTCTGCCATTAAAAACTTGACCACGGCCAAAATGGGACTGGGCTGGGCTGGAACTTTCACAACTGACTCTTTTCTTCATGGATCAGTTCCGTAGTAGGAGAGTGATGTAACAGGAGAGGCTTAAATGCTTGGGTTCCTCCCTTCTACACCGGGACCCAGGTTTTGAAGCTTGAGTGGGAAAACGGACCTGTAGGAGTATCTAAGAACATGCTCATCCAGTCTTCTCTACCTCACAATTTCTTCTACTTCCAGTTCTAGCTACATATACCACCCTCACCTCTACTTCCCAGTAATACACATAGCCACAGAGAATGGTCATTTCCAGGCCTGAGTCTTCTGAGAGCCCCTCACAATGGTCAGAGCAGGGCCAAGGAAGGGACGTTGATTGCAACATAGACTCAAGAGCCTGATTTGGACCCAAGGGTGGGAATCCAGATGAGACAATGGAAAACCTTCTGTAAAAACCCTCTCTGAGAACTTCCTCCCCACAGATTGCAAGGAGAGAAAGTGAAGGGGAAATTGAGTCACCTTCCAAGACCTCTTTCAATCCCCATTGCTATCAAACAAGCCCAGTCCCGTACATGAGATCAACATTTGCCAGTCCCCAGCCTCAACGCTAGAAAATAAAACGCCAAATCTCATTAATCGTTTACCCATTTGCCTTGTTCCAAGCTCCAACTCCACTCTTCTTTGGCCCTGCACTTTCTGAAAACAGTGCCTTGAATTAGAAACCCCCTATTGCTGTTGCTTTCTGCTAGCTGCCTCCTTTGCCCACCTGTTTCCTATGTCTATGTTCCTAGGAGACTAATTGTGATTAAATTACAGGGTAATACTAATAGAGGGGTGAGAACCAGCTAATGGCTCACTGTTCCACTAGCAACAATTGTAGTAATCACCACGCTTACTGCTCCTGTGCATTAGCTGGGGGTTGCTGGGGTTTCCTGGCCCACGCTTCCTCCACACTCCTGTCTGAGCAAAGGAATGCAGTTCACAGGGCAAACTGAAAACCCAGAGGCAGGTGAAGATGCAAATGACATGGCTGAAAGAATAAGAGGGAAAGCAAGAAAGCACTTTCAGGAGAAAGAATTTGAGTCACAGCAAAAGTAGAAGCAAAGTGTATTGGGTTCAATGTTTCAGAACTATCTTGGAAAATCAAACTAAGTAATCCCATAAATTACTGAAAGAGCTTTGGCTTGGGTTTTCCAGGATGCAATGAGGCTGGTCCTTAACTCACTTTTGTCAGATTTGGCCTGATGGAGGTATGTGTAAGATAAATATGTAGCCCTGCATAGCAAATCCACACCCAAAAACGTTCCAGACACATAGGAACAGCATCGCAAGCCCTTCCAAAAAATTGTGCTTGGCTGGGCACAGTGGCTTATGCCTGTAATCCCAGCACTTTGGGAGGCTGAGGCAGGAGAATCACCTGAGGTCAGGAGTTCAAGACCAATCTGGCCAACATAATGAAACCCCATCTCTACTAAAAATACAAAAATTATCCAGGCGTAATGGTGTGCACCTGTAGTCTCAGCTACTCAGGAGGCTGAGGCAGGAGAATCACTTGAACCTGGGAGGTGGAGGTTGCAGTGAGCCAAGGTCACGCCATTGCACTCTAGCCTGGGCAACAGAGCAAGACTCCATCTTAAAAAAAAAATTGTGCTCACATTGAGATGGAAGGAAAACAATATGTCATGGTCCCTGACTTCAAGGTCTTCACAGTCCAAGATGGGAGATGAAATCAGATCTAACTATTAGTACCTATTGCTTACACTTGTGACCCTCTTCTCAATTTAGGAAGCACTTCACAGGATCTCATCTATGAGGAACATAGGGATTATTATTCACATTCTACAGATGTGAAAACTGAGGCTCATAGGGATTAAGTGACTTGCTCAAGGTAATATACAACCCAAATTTCTGAATCATTTTGACTTTTGCCTCTCCCCAGCAATATCTCAATCTGCTCTTGAAGAAGTCTGTCCTTGCACACTCACACTGCTGGAGATGCTATAGAACAGGAAGAAACAACTCTCTCCCCTCAGGGTGAGAATATCATACAGGGATGCCCCAAGGCCTTATGGAGTTTGGCTGAAACAGTGGTGCTCTCTCTTTTTAATTAGAACTCCCTCTCTCTCACTAGAACTCAGACTTGGATACATGGAGCCCTAGCCTAGGAAATAAATCCAAATGGTAGACAGTATCTTATGCTTGAAAAAAAAAAAAAAAGAAGTAAATGTCATGTTAATGCTCAGAATTCAGAAAATAGAAGCATTTGAGTTCAAAATGTGTCATAAATCAAATGTAATCAGATGTTAACATAGGAATTTTAGCTGAATCACAAATAGATACCAAATTCCAGAGTGAAGTGCTAGACCAGGATTTACAAAGTGGCCAAGAATATATATGATACAAAAGAGTTGAGGGGAAGATTTAGATGAGGATTTCTTGGGAGAGAGAGCTGCGCTGTGAGTCCTACCCCATCCCTATCTCAATCACAGGTGTCAAGCTCCAGAAACCAAAATGGCAGCAAAGTAGAGGGTTGCACATGGGAAGTAACTGTACTCACAGTGTTGTTGGGGCAAAGGTGGGAGCCACGACTGAGAGAGGGGACTGGCCTGGTATGGTCAGAGAACTCTACTTGAGAGGGTAGCCTGGAGGGACAAAGAGATTCCAGCCAAGAGAAGCTGGAGGTGTGGCCAGGTTCCTAGGGATGTGGATGGAGTAAGCAAAGAGCCTGGGGAAAGCGTATCACCTGAATTGAGAGGGCTCCAGCAATGGGGTGATGGAAAGCCATCACAAAAGTGTCAGCATGAAATACTTGCCAAGTCTAGGAAACCTCCCTGCCAGATCCTCATACCAGGACCAATCACATGGAAGCTTCCCTGCTTCTTCCCACTGCATGGATCAGAAATCACAGTTTAAAAGAAGGGAGAGAAGGGACAAAAGTGCCCCTCCTCTAAGTGTCCATTCAGAACGGAAGGAGAGGGGAGAAGCCTCAATTTATGTAATATTTGGAATCTTAACGATTATATAAACATTTTAATCCCTGAGTTGAGACTGTATTCAGACATAAGGTGACCAAGAAAGACCTAGAAAGGCATGGAATCTGCTTGAATGTTTATCCAGGTGCAGGCAACGTGTCAGCTCCACCAAATTTAAAGGGTTAATGAAAGAGGAAACTTGAGTTTCTTTATAAATGCAACTCATGAGTTATGCTTGTTTAATGTAACAGTTCATAGAATGTACTGATTCGTTAAACTGCTCTGCTACAAATGCTAGAAACAGTTATGCCATTTATAAATAGACCCCGCTCCTGGGACGATGTTCGGCTATTGGGAAGAGATAGGCCAACGAGATAGATACAGACCTCCACTTTCAACGTCACCACCTTCAGGGAAGCGTCCAGGCAGGAGCAGACCTGTTTCTACGGGCCTGGGGAAATTGTTACCCAAGGTCTGCAGCTGGTGGAACACCACCGGCCTATTCTGAGGATGCCCTGAGACTCAAGACTCTGCCAGCTTGCCTTGGAACGGGAGAGACAGAGAATTCTGCGGCTGAGCCTCGGTGCAAGAGTAGCCGTGAGCACAGAATCTGCTCCATTTGTCCTGATGGGAGAAATTCTGTCCTGAGCTGGGTTGAAGGGGGGTTGAGCCGTTGGTGCCACAGGCTTCTTTGTTTGCAGTGTGCCATCAATAGCCTCTTTGTACATCCGACTGCCTCGTGTAAGCAGACTCACTCCAGCTGAAGCACGCTAGTGGGCAAGGGAGGATGGAAATAGAGCATGTGGAAATTACTCAAGGTGCACAGTGGTCATGCATCTGGAAGGCAGCCCAACAGCTTCATCAGACATGTCCCAGCAAGTCTGAATTCAAGCTGAACATCAAGCTGAGAGCTACCCCCCAGGCCTCCTCTCCCTGCCCCATCGCATACATACCCAGTCATACAAGCAGCATGAGGAAGTAAAATATAGAAGTGCCAAGAGTGGAACCCTCTGGCACACTCCTGCCCCCTGCAATAGTGTCCCCAGCAGCCTCCTTGCCTCAAAATTTTCCTCCTCAAATGCGGCCTGCACAACACCACCAAATTAATATCCCTGAGTCCCTGCTTAAACCTTTCCCGTTTCTCAAGTATAGATCTTCCTGCCCTAGGAGGGCTCAACTCATCTACCTTTCTGACCTTCTCTGAGGCTTGTCTCCTGTACAGTCCTCCCTCCTCTGTGGCTGCACCTCTCTCTTTACTGGCCCTGAACAGGCTTCAAGTTAGGCTTCAAGTTTCCCTCTGACCTGTTCACACGCGTTCCCCAGTGCGCAGAATTCCACAAGCCTCAGGCATGTGAGCCAGAGAAGCTGGCAGTGAACTACACTGTGCGGTCCAGTCGTCTCCTCTGACTGCCACTCTTCCGACCTGTGACCTACAGGAAGCAGCTTCCATCTCTAGGTCTTCTTTCTTCTGTCAGAAAATTATTAGACTGGATAATTTTGAAGTTTTCTTTTCCAGCTCAAAAATTCTATGACTGCCCAGTGAGCTTATGTCTGAATACAGTCTCAACTCAGTAATTAAAATGTTTGTATAATCATTATATGGTCTCTCCTTCGTCTCTGCTGCAAACCCAAGGAGAGAAATCATATTTAGAGGGTGACACAAAAGATAAAATGATCTTTCATGGGATTTAAGTTTTGTATTTTTAGTAGAGATGGGGTTTCACCATGTTGGCCAGACTGGTCTCAAACTCCCGGCCTCAAGTGATCTGCCTGCCTTGGCCTCCCAAAGTGCTGGGATTACAGGCATGAGTCCCCATGCCCGGCCCTCTTAAGCCTTTCCTAAGGGCCACTCATTATAACTCATCATATTGCTACCTGTATGTACTTCTTATTTTTATAGCATGGTGCTGAAGGGTAGGTAGGTGGAGGGATCATTATAAGTCTCTCCTCCGTCTCTGGAGCCATCTAGTTCACTTGGGACCAGACTCAAGTGGTAATTCCAGACCCAAGTTAACCTAAATCCCATGACCTAAAAGGCAATTCTAGGCCCAAGTGAACCTAAATTTTAGATAATTCCAGGCGCATAGATTTTTTTTTTTTTTTTTTTTTTTTTAAAAGAGACAAGGTCTTGCTCTGCTGTCCAGGCTGGAATGCAGAGGCACAGTCTCAGCTCACTGCAGCCTCAACCTCTCAGGCTCAGGTGATCCTCCCACCCCAGCCTCCCAAGTACCTAGGACTACAGGTATGTGCCACCATGCCTGGCTAACAGAAGAACAGGATTCTAAGAGCGAGAAAGGGCAGAGGGTTAGCTGCAATATTTTCCGACTAAATTTTCGTCACTTAGGAAAGGCTAGAGACTACCCATAACAAGAACCTTGCCAAAGACATTGAGATTTTGCCTGCTTATCTGCTCTTGGCAACTGTTCTGGTTCCATTCCAGGGATCAAGGACCACAGTGCCTACCCTCACTTTCAATCATAAGTCCATTTGACAAACCTATTCAGATGGACATAGGAGCATCAGAAATGTAAACATTTGCATTAAGGACTGGGCTCCCTGAGTACCAATCCTAGAAGTTGTTCTATTATCTGGATGACCATGGGCTAGAGTCTTAGCTTCTCTAGTTAAGATTTTAGTTTACTACCTATAAAGTGAAAAATAACAATAGGATTATCTGAGGATTAAATAAAATAATGCATGTGAAGCCCTTAACACAATGCTTGGCACAGGTGATTCATAGTACAATAAGGTATAAATAACCACACCGAGTGCTCACAGTCACTCAACTTTGTGCTCCTGAGAGTGAGGTTTGATAATGAGAGAACACAGAGAATGCAAGGGCCCAGGATCTAATCCTTGTTCTCCTCATCTCCTGCCTTCAATATGAGTTCCAAAGCATCCCCCCACCTACCTACCCTGGCACTTTGGGAGGCCAAGGCAGGCAGCACTAATCCCAGCACTTTGGGAGGTTGAGGCAGGCAGATCACTTGAGGCCAGGAGTTCGAGACCAGCCTGGCCAACATGGTGAAACCCCGTCTCTATTAAAAATAATTTTAAAAAAATAGCTAGGCATGGTGGCTGCCACCTGTAGTCCTAGCTACTTGGGAGGCTGAGGCAGGAGAATTGCTTGAACCCAGCAGGCAGAGGTTACAGCAAGTTGAGATTGCAACACTGCACTCCAACCAGGATGACAGAACAAGACTCCATCTCAAAAATAAAAATAAAGGAAAGCTTAAGAGGTGGTGAAGGTAAAATGTAAGAACTGGGGCAGGGCAGGAGGGTGAGAGGACCTGGACTCCATTCACCCTTGAATTCTCTCTTTATAGATAAGCAAAGGAAAACCCATAGAGTAATAGTGAATCAATGGTAGGACTAATTCAGGGAGAGCTTGGTAAATGGCAGACCCAGGGAAGTAGTGCTAAGTCAAGCTTTAGGAAGCTGTGAAGAAACGAATACTGTTAGTACTTACTGTTTTGCTTTGTTTTGTTTAAGTTTTTGCTAAAGGGGAAATCTGACACCGAGGCAAGAAGAGCCTCCTGTCATTGATTAAGGGAGCTGAGGAAGAAATGGCTTGGATCAGAGAAGGGAAGAGAGGGGTAGGTGAGGTTGCCCAGACTGGCATGTGGTGGTGCGATCTTGGCTGACGGCTACCTCCAGTTCCTGGGCTCAAGCAATCCTCTCACCTCAGCTTCCTGAGTAGCTGGGACAAGTGTGCACCATCATACCCAGCTAATTTCTAAATTTTTTATAGAGGGGGCCTCACCATCTCACCCAGGCTGGCCTCAAACTGCTGGGCTCAAGCAATCCTCCCGGCTTGGCCTCCCAAAGCGCTGGGATTACAGGCGTGAGCCACCGCACCCGGCCCTGTACTTTTATCACTGAGTTGTAATAATAATAATCTGGATATTAGACTGTCATCAGAGAGATGGTTTGCAAATATTTTCTCCCATTCTGTGGGTTGTATTTTCACTTTCTTGATGGTGTCCTTTGAAGCCTGTGATGCTTTTACTTCTGATGAAGTGTTATTTGTCTATTTTTTCTTTCATCACTTCTGCTTTTGGTGTCAAATCTGAAAAACCATCAACTGCTCCAAAGTAATGCAGATCACTATTTGCTTCTCTGGGGATATTGTTAGTGTGCAGCAATTTTGGATGAATTACAAAATACATATGTTTAATTAATAATTATATTTTATCCCATAAAATTTATTTGTGTTTATTTAAGCAATGTCACCAATTATGTTGCTATAATCTAAATTCTTCACATAATTTACAATTTATTGATCTAAAGGGTCATCAAACTATGGCCCAATGGATAAATTCAGTCCACCACATATTTTTGTAAAGATTTATTGGCACATAGTTACACTCATTCATTTACTTATTGCAGTAATCACCTATAACTGCAGAGCTGAATAGCTGTGACAGAGATCACATGCCTAAAATACTTATTATGTGGCTCTTACTACTTACTACTATCAAGCTCTTTGCAGAAAAGGTTCATCAAGCCCTGATCTAAAGGATCAAAAATAAAATGTGATTTTATTCAAAATATATACAATTTAAATACATTTCATCAAAAACGTACATTAAAGGGCTGGGTGCACTGGCTCACACCTGTAATCCCAGCACTTTGGAAGGCTGAGGTGGGCGGATCACCTTAGATCAGGAGTTCAAGACCAGCCTGGCCAACATGATAAAACTCTGTTTCTACTAAAAATACAACAGTTAGCCAGGAATGGTGGCACGTGCCTATAATCCCAGCTACTCGGGAGGCTGAGGCAGGCGAATTGCTTGAACCCAGGAGGCAGAAGCTACAGTGAGCCAAGATGGCCCCACTGCACTCTAGCCTGGGTGACAGAGTAAGACTCTGTCTAAAACAAACAAACAAAAAAATTAAAGTCAATGTAAAATGTTGAAAATATTAAATTATATTTCTGTTATTAAATGTTAAATTATCTATTAAAATTAAGATAAAATTCAGACCAGGCATGGTGGCTCACACCTGTAATCCCAGCACTTTAGGAGGCCGAGGTAGGTGGATTACCTGAGGTTAGGAGTTTGAGACCATCCTGGCCAACATGGTGAAACCCTGTCTCTACTAAAAAATACAAAAATTAGCTGGGCGTGGTGGCAAGCACCTGTAATCCCAGCTACTCAGGAGGCTGAGGCAGCAGAATCACTTGAACCTGGAAGGTGGAGGTTGCAGTGATCTAAGATCACACCATTGCACTCCAGCCTGGGTGACAGAGCGAGATTCCATCTTTAAAAAAAAGAAAAGTAAAATTCAAGCTATCAACAAATAAATATCAACATTTTACATAAAAATAATTAAAGCTGTGTACAGTGGCTCACGCCTGTAATCCCAGCACACTGGGAGGCCAAGGCCAGCAAATCACTTGAGGCTAGGAGTCTAGACTATCCTGTCCAACATAGTGAAACCCTACCATTACTAAAAATACAAAAATTAGCTGGGCATGGTGGCATGTGCCTGTAGTCCCAGGTACTCGGGAGGCTGAGGCAGGAGAATTGCTTCAGCCCGGGAGACAGAGGTTGCAGTGAGCCGAGATGGTGCCACTGCACTCCAGCCTGGGTGACAGAGCAAGACTCTGTCTCAAATAAATAAATATTTAAACAAAATGGACATTTTATTTTTGGACGTTTTAATTAAATCTTATTAATATTGAAATAAAACTATTCTCAATTTGTCATAATTCCTTAAGACTGCTACAACAAAATATCTTAGACTGACTAACTTATAAACAACAGAAATTTTCTGCCTACTGTTCTGGAGGCTGGGAGGTCCAATATCAAGATGCCAGCAGATTTTATGTCTAATGAAGACCCACTTCCTCATAGACGGCACCTTCTAGCTGTGTTCTCATGTGGTGGGTGGAAGGAGGGAGTGAGCTCCCTTGGGCCTCTTTTAGAGGGGAACTAATCCCATTCAAGAGAGCTCTGCCCTCATGACCCAATTACCTCTTAAAGACCCTACCTCTTAATACTATTACTTAGTCTGTTATACTTAATACTATTATGCTATTGGAGATTTGGTTTCAACATATGAATTTTAGGGGGTGCTGTAGTTTGGATGTTAGTCCCCTCCAAACCTCATGTTGAAATTTGATCACCAATGTTGAAAGTGGGGCCTAATGGGAGATGTTTGGATCATGGGGGCAGATCCCTCATGAATAGATTAATGCCCTTCCTTGAGAGTGAGTGAGTTCTCACTTATTAGTTCCCTGGAGAGGGGATTGGTAAAAAGAGCCTGGCAGCTCCCTTCTCTCTTGCTTCCTCTCTTGCCATGCGATCTCTACACATGCTGATTCCCCTTCCCCTTCCACCAAGAGTGGAAGCAGCCAAGATTCTTGCCAGAAGCCAAGCAGATGCCAGTGCAATGCTTCTTGTAGAGCCTGCATAATCAAAAGCTAAGTAAGCCTCTTTTCCTTACACATTACCCAGCCGCAGGTATTTCTTTATAGCAAAACAAACAGACCAAGACTGGAGACACAAACATTAGGACCATTGCATAATTCTAGTATACAATGTTCATCTACGGACCGAAATAAAGAACCTGTATCATGCATCACAAATCATTTTACCTACACATAGGCACATTTAAGACTAATATGAATTGTTTAATATTGCAAAATTTTCCTCAGTCACAATGTGAAACTTTCGCAGATATCACATTAATTAGCGTGAGCCACAAATGGAACAAAAAGAGGATCAAGAAAATAGATGTGTGGTACTCCTGGGAAACAGTACTTCATTATGCAAGAATCTATTGCATTCATGTTATCTGAGAGAAAGGATCTGACAAGTTAATTTGTCTTTTCTCTTACCTAATCCCCCTGATGCTCAAATCTAAAGCGTTCTGTCACCAGCACAGGCAGCAGCCACAACCCATTTTGTTTCATGGATACTGGGCGCAGGCAGTGGAAAAAGATTGCCCTGGGGCCTGAAGAGCACTCACCATGAGAATGGATGTTTAGGATGATAGGTCATGTTGGTTCAATGCTGAGCACAGAATTCAGAATGACGCCACTGCACCCAGCCCAAAATCTGGCAAGTTGTTTTAGTTATATACTAAGTTCAGATAAAGTCTGACTTTTTCCAGCATAGTTAGGGGTGTGCTTAATTTTTTTTTTTTTTTTTTTTTTAACGACGGAGTTTCACCATGTTGGTCGGGCTGGTCTTGAACTCCCAACCTCAGGTGATCCACCCGCCTTGGCCTCCAAAGTGCTTGGATTACAGGTGTGAGCCACCACACCCGGCGGTGAAAGGAAATCTTTGGCTGTACTCCTTCTGCTTTTTGTCAAATCGAACTTTTCCAGAGATTTTATATTCTGTGCTAGCCCCACCTACCCAAGTACCTGCAATCTGTTTCTGAGCCTCTTATGGGTTTTGAGAGGGAACCACCTTGTTATTTGTGCTCACATTTGCCCTTCTGTGACTCTCCTAGCTTGCCGAGTCACCCATCACTTCCCCCTCTGCTTTCTATTTTCCTTTAAGGTTCAAGGCCTCAGATGTCTTCTAATTTGTTTTCTTTACTTTTCTGTTTCTTTCTTTTTTTCTGCAACATAGGGTCTTGCTCTGCTGCCTAGGTTGGAATGCAGTGGTGGCAGTGCCATCATAGCTCACTGTAGCCTCGAACTACTGGGCTCAAGCAATCCTCCTGCCTCAGCCTCCCAAGCAGCTGGGACTATAGGTGTGCGTTACACCCAGATAATTTTGGCCCCCCAAAGTGCTGAGATTAGAGATGTGAGCTAACTCACCCAGCCAATATTTGTGATTTTAATTTTTAAAAATTAAATTTTATTTATTCATTCATTCATTTTTTACTTTATAGCTCACTGTAATGCTGAAAGCCCTTTTCATTTTCTTCTGTGGGGAGTTGAGGGGAGGGGTGGGCAGGGACAGAGTCTTGCTCCGTTGCCCAGGCTGGAGTGCAGTGATGCAAAAATAGCTAACTGTAGCTTTGGATTCCTGGTCTCAAGCAATCCTTCTGCCTCAGTCTTCTGGATAGCTGGGACTACAGGCATGAGCAGGTATTTAGATAATTAGCCACCATGCTGGCTAATTATCTAAATTTTTTGTGGAGACATATTCTTACTATGTTGCCCAAGCTGGTCTTGAACCCCTGGGTTCAAGCGATCCTCCCACTTCAACCTCTCAAAGTGCTGGGATTACAGGCATGGGCTATCACATCCAGCCCCTAATTTTCTAAATATAATTACATAATTATTGGATTGGTAAGTAGTCTTACATTAGGACATTTTTCTTTATATCAGATTTATGTGATGGCCATAAGTGTCATTGCCAACACACTTGTGCAGCTAGCATTCTGAGTGTAAATTATACCAATTAGATCTGCAGGTGAACTATGCAACAAGCTATAAAACTTTCAGCCAACCAGTACTAAACATCTACTATCCACAGCAAAATGGCTACTTAGTAATGTCTACAAGGGATGCCTCTGATTCTAATTGCAAGTGGAAGTGCCAGTGGAAGTGACCCAGTTATTCTTTCCCATTTCAGTAGTGCTTTCTGTGTGAGCTCATTTGTTTTTGGTTGGCGTACTGCAAATTGAGCTGAAGAGTCTGGAAGATGAGGATAATCCATCAAAATCCAAGGCATCAAGATGACAGTATCAAAATAAAGAATACCCAACCATCAAAGTCCATTTAATGAGCAACTTCTGTTTGCCTGTGCTTCGGGCTGAAAACTAAAAAGTCACAACGCCTTTCCTCATGGAGGTTTCAATTCACTTGGAAAAATCACAACATGTATATTAGCAACAATTCCCAAATAAGACAGTGGAGAGAAAGTCAGCAAGGCCCATCTTCCTGATGCTCTGCAGTATGTAGTGCTAGTGAAATTTCGGCTGTGGTGGCTGTCTTTGGTTTTGAGAATCCATTGTGGGAGTGGCAGCCAGATAGCACAATTCAGTAATGAGGCAGTTGTGGTGGCTTCTACAGCCTCCTGATCCTGGCTTTATGATATCTGAATGGCATTTTGGGCAGTATGCCAGGGATCTTTTGATCCTAGCAGTTCAGTTTTGGCTTCCATATCTCCACTTTTCTGTCTGTGACAAAGGAAGCCTCATTCTTGATAGACCAGTTCTACAACATTCTGGGAATCATGCCAGAGGTTTGCCTAGAGCCCACCCTACTCTTTCTTCCAAAAAGTTTCTAAACATTTAATCTAATCTGCTGTATTTAATCCCTTTCTGTTTAAAATACCTAGAGTAGGCCAGGCTCGGTGGCTCATGCCTATAATCCCAACACTTTGAGAGGCCGAGGCAGGATGATCACCTGAGGTAGGGAGTTTGAGCCCAGCCTGACCAACAAGGAGAAACCTGGTCTCTAAAAAAAAACCCCACAAAATTAGCCAGGTGTGGTGATGCATGGCTGTAATCCCAGCTACTGGGGAGGCTGAGGCAGGAGAATCACTTGAACCCAGAAGACAGAGGTTGTGGTGAGCCAAGATCACATCATTGTACTCCAGCCTGGGCGACAGAGTGAAACTCTGTCTCAAAAAAACAAACAAAACAACAACAACAAAAAACAAACCTAGAGTGTTTCTGTTTCCTGCATTGAATCTGGCCTAATATAGTAAATTTTTAATTACTTGAAATATTTAATAAGAGCTAATGAACTACTTATATGATAATATGCTAAATTTTTAGGGATTTTATTTATTTGAGACCGAGTTTTGCTCTTGTTGCCCAGGCTGGAGTGCAATGGTGCAATCTCAGCTCACTACAACCTCCACCTCCCAGGTTCAAGCAATTCTCATGTCTTAGCCTCCTGAGTAGAAGAAATTACAGGATCCCACTACCACCCCAGGCTAATTTTTGTATTTTTAGTAGAGACAGGGTTTCACCATGTTGGTTGGGCTGGTCTTGAATTCTTGCTCTCAGATGATCCACCGACCTCTGCCTCCCAGAGTGCTGGGATTACAGGTGTGAGCCACCAAGCCTGCCCAGGATTTAATCTTTTAAATAAAAGTATTTTTAAAAATATAAGTTTTAATTGAATATTAATCACAGAACAAGTAAAAATAATGAATCTCATTTTTTATACAATATAGAATTAGATTAATAATTAACAAGATTTTTAAGTTGAGTTTAAAGACTTAAGAAAAACTACTGGGTTTAGTGGCTTACGCTTGTAATCCCAGTCAATCAGGAGCCTGAGGCAAGAGGATCATACGAAGTCAGGAGTTCGAGACCAGCCTGTGCAACACAGTGAGACTCTCACTACAAAAAACACAAAAATTAGCCAGGGGTGGGGCATAGTGATGCACAGCTATAGTTCCAGCTACTCAGGAGACTGAGACAGAAGGATCCTTTGATTCTAGGAGTTTTCAGGCTGCAGTGAGCTATGATCACACTGCTGCAGTCCAGCCTGGGCAACAAAGAGACTCTATCTCTAAAAAAAATTAATGTTTTTTTAAAAAAAGAAAAACTAGGCAGGACATGGTGGCTCACACCTGTAATCCCAGCACTTTGGGAGGCCAAGGTGGGTGGATCACCTGAGGTCAAGCATTCGAGACCAGCCTGGCCAACATGGAAAAACCCTGACTCTACTAAAAATACAAAAATTAGCCAGGCATGGTGGTGAGTGTCTGTAATCCCA